>NC_074688.1:44487162-44679662 GCF_029448725.1 Salvelinus fontinalis | reverse complement strand
TTCTGTTAACTCTAAACCCAGCTTAGTTCTGTTAACTCTAAACCCAGTTTAGGTCTGTTAACTCTAAACCCAGCTTAGTTCTGTTAACTCTAAAGCCAGCTTAGTTCTGTTAACTCTAAACCCAGCTTAGTTCTGTTAACTCTAAACCCAGCTTAGTTCTGTTAACTCTAAAGCCAGCTTAGTTCTGTTATACCCAGCTTAGTTCTGTTAACTCTAAACCCAGCTTAGTTCTGTTAACTCTAAACCCAGTTTAGGTCTGTTAACTCTAAACCCAGCTTAGTTCTGTTAACTCTAAAGCCAGCTTAGTTCTGTTAACTCTAAAGCCAGCTTAGTTCTGTTAACTCTAAACCCAGCTTAGTTCTGTTAACTCTAAACCCAGCTTAGTTCTGTTAACTCTAGACTCAAATGTAACTCATGATATAACCAGGGAGGCTTGGACGTAATAACTCATGTTATAACCAGATAGGCTTGGCTGTAATAACTCATGATATAACCAGGGTTGGCCGTAATAACTCATGTTATAATCAGGGAGGCTTGGCCGTAATAACTCATGATATAACCAGGGGGGCTTAGCCTGTCACGTTCCTGACCTGTTTTCTGTTAGTTTTGTATGTGTTAGTTGGTCAGGACGTGAGTTTGGGTGGGCAGTCTATGTCTTCTGTTTCTATGTTTGTTTAAGGGTTGCCTGGTATGGCTCTCAATTAGAGGCAGGTGTTTGGCGTTTCCTCTAATTGAGAGTCATATTAAGGTAGGTTGTTTCACATTGTTTGATGTGGGTGGTTGTCTCCTGTGTCTGTGTATGTCGTTGCGCCACCTGGGACTGTTTCGGTTTTGTTTGTTTGTTCGTTTTATGTAGGCAGTTTTCGTGTTCATGCGTTCTTCGTGTTTCATGTGAGTTCGTCGTTCAGGTCTGTCTACATCGTTTATTTGTTTTGTAACTTCAAGTGTTCGTTCGTGTTTTCTGTTTTGTTTATTAAACATTATGTCTAAGTATCACGCTGCGTCTTGGTTCAATCCATGCTCCTCCTCTTCGGATGAAGAGGAAGAGGAGAACCGTTACATATCCGTAATAACTCATGATATAACCAGGGAGGCTTGGCCGTAATAACTAATGTGAAATAAATAACTCATAATAACTAATGTTATAACCAGGGAGGCTTGGCCGTAATAACTCATGTTATAACCAGGGAGGCTTGGCCGTAAAAACTAATGTTATAACCAGGGAGGCTTGGCCGTAATAACTCATGTTATAACCAGGGGGGCTTGGCTGTAATAACTCATGTTAAAACCAGGGAGGCTTGGCCGTAATAGCTCATGTTAAAACCTGGGAGGCTTGGCTGTAATAACTCATGTTAAAACCAGGGAGGCTTGGCCGTAATAACTCATGTTATAACCAGAGAGGCTTGGCTGTAATAACTCATGTTAAAACCAGGGAGGCTGGACCATAATAACTCATGTTAAAACCAGGGAGGCTGGACCATAATAACTCATGATATAACCAGGGAGGCTTGGCCGTAATAACTCATGCTATAACCAGGGAGGCTTGGCCGTAATAACTCATGTTATAACCAGGGAGGCTTGGCCGTAATAACTCATGATATAACCAGGGGGGCTTGGCTGTAATAACTCATGTTAAAACCAGGGAGGCTTGGCCGTAATAACTCATGTTATAACCAGGGAGGCTTGGCCGTAATAACTCATGTTAAAACCAGGGAGGCTTGGCTGTAATAACTCATGTTAAAACCAGGGAGGCTTGGCTGTAATAACTCATGTTATAACCAGGGAGGCTTGGCCGTAATAACTCATGTTAAAACCAGGGAGGCTTGGCTGTAATAACTCATGTTATAACCAGGGAGGCTTGGCTGTAATAACTCATGTTATAACCAGGGAGGCTTGGCCGTAATAACTCATGTTATAATCAGGGAGGCTTGGCCGTAATAACTCATGTTAAAACCAGGGAGGCTTGGCTGTAATAACTCATGTTAAAACCAGGGAGGCTTGGCCGTAATAACTCATGTTATAACCAGAGAGGCTTGGCTGTAATAACTCATGTTAAAACCAGGGAGGCTGGACCATAATAACTCATGTTAAAACCAGGGAGGCTGGACCATAATAACTCATGATATAACCAGGGAGGCTTGGCCGTAATAACTCATGATATAACCAGGGAGGCTTGGCCGTAATAACTCATGATATAACCAGGGAGGCTTGGCTGTAATAACTCATGTTATAACCAGGGAGGCTTGGCCGTAATAACTCATGTTATAACCAGGGAGGCTTGGCCGTAATAACTCATGATATAACCAGGGGGGCTTGGCTGTAATAACTCATGTTAAAACCAGGGAGGCTTGGCCGTAATAACTCATGTTAAACCCAGGGAGGCTTGGCTGTAATAACTCATGTTATAACCAGGGAGGCTTGGCCGTAATAACTAATGTTATAACCAGGGAGGCTTGGCCGTAATAACTCATGTTATAACCAGGGAGGCTTGGCTGTAATAACTCATGTTAAAACCAGGGAGGCTGGACCGTAATAACTAATGTTATAACAAGGGAGGCTTGGCCGTAATAACTCATGTTAAATAAATAACTCATAATAACTCGTGTTAAAACCAGGGCGCCTTAGCTGTAATAACTCATGTTATAACCAGGGAGGCTTGGCTGTAATAACTCATGTTATAACCAGGGAGGCTTGGCCGTAATAACTCATGTTATAACCAGGGAGGCTTGGCCGTAATAACTCATGATAAAACCAGGGAGGCTTGGCCGTAATAACTCATGTTATAACCAGAGAGGCTTGGCCGTAATAACTCATGTTAAAACCAGGGAGGCTTGGCTGTAATAACTCATGTTAAAACCAGGGAGGCTGGACCATAATAACTCATGATATAACCAGGGAGGCTTGGCCGTAATAACTCATGCTATAACCAGGGAGGCTTGGCTGTAATAACTCATGTTATAACCAGGGAGGCTTGGCCGTAATAACTAATGTTATAACCAGGGAGGCTTGGCCGTAATAACTTATGTTATAACCAGGGAGGCTTGGCTGTAATAACTCATGTTAAAACCAGGGAGGCTTGGCCGTAATAACTCATGTTAAAACCTGGGAGACTGGACTGTAATAACTCATGTTATAACCAGGGAGGCTTGGCCGTAATAACTCATGTTAAAACCAGGGAGGCTTGGCTGTAATAACTCATGTTAAAACCAGGGAGGCTTGGCCGTAACAACTCATGTTAAAACCTGGGAGACTGGACTGTAATAACTCATGTTAAAACCAGGGAGGCTTGGCCGTAATAACTCATGTTATAACCAGGGAGGCTTGGCCGTAATAACTCATGTTAAAACCAGGGAGGCTTGGCCGTAACAACTTATGTTAAAACCTGGGAGACTGGACTGTAATAACTCATGTTAAAACCAGGGAGGCTTGGCTGTAATAACTCATGTTATAACCAGGGAGGCTGGACCATAATAACTCATGATATAACCAGGGAGGCTTGGCCGTAACAACTCATGTTAAAACCTGGGAGACTGGACTGTAATAACTCATGTTAAAACCAGGGAGGCTTGGCCGTAATAACTCATGTTATAACCAGGGAGGCTTGGCCGTAATAACTCATGATATAACCAGGGAGGCTTGGCCGTAATAACTCATGTTAAAACCAGGGAGGCTTGGCCGTAACAACTCATGTTAAAACCTGGGAGACTGGACTGTAATAACTCATGTTATTGTCCACAGGGACCATAGACCCCCTGTGTATTGTACTGCTGGTATGCTATAGCTATCAACAATAGTAGTAAATCATTTGTCTATTCAGATTTACTGATGCTGCAACACACAACTGCATTCCAAAAAGGATTGTTGTTTAAGGCCGTGGAACAGAGACTAAGGATTGTTGGTGGGGTGGAACAGACTAAGGATTGTTGGTGGGGTGGAACAGACTAAGGATTGTTGGTGGGGTGGAACAGAGACTACGGATTGTTGGTGGGGTGGAACAGACTAAGTATTGTTGGTGGGGGTGGAACAGACTAAGGATTGTTGGTGGGGGTGGAACAGACTAAGGATTGTTGGTGGGGTGGAACAGAGACTACGGATTGTTGGTGGGGTGGAACAGAGACTAAGGATTGTTGGTGGGGTGGAACAGAGACTAAGGATTGTTGGTGGGGTGGAACAGACTAAGTATTGTTGGTGGGGTGGAACAGACTAAGGATTGTCGGTGGGGTGGAACAGAGACTAAGGACTGTTGGTGGGGGTGGAACAGACTAAGTATTGTTGGTGGGGTGGAACAGACTAAGGATTGTTGGTGGGGTGGAACAGAGACTAAGGATTGTTGGTGGGGGTGGAACAGACTAAGTATTGTTGGTGGGGTGGAACAGACTAAGTATTGTTGGTGGGGTGGAACAGACTAAGGATTGTTGGTGGGGGTGGAACAGAGACTAAGGATTGTTGGTGGGGTGGAACAGACTAAGTATTGTTGGTGGGGTGGAACAGACTAAGGATTGTTGGTGGGGGTGGAACAGACTAAGGATTGTTGGTGGGGGTGGAACAGACTAAGGATTGTTGGTGGGGGTGGAACAGACTAAGGATTGTTGGTGGGGGTGGAACAGACTAAGTATTGTTGGTGGGGTGGAACAGACTAAGGATTGTTGGTGGGGTGGAACAGACTAAGGATTGTTGGTGGGGTGGAACAGACTAAGTATTGTTGGTGGGGTGGAACAGACTAAGGATTGTTGGTGGGGTGGAACAGACTAAGTATTGTTGGTGGGGTGGAACAGACTAAGGATTGTTGGTGGGGTGGAACAGACTAAGTATTGTTGGTGGGGTGGAACAGACTAAGGATTGTTGGTGGGGTGGAACAGACTAAGTATTGTTGGTGGGGTGGAACAGACTAAGGATTGTTGGTGGGGTGGAACAGACTAAGTATTGTTGGTGGGGTGGAACAGACTAAGGATTGTTGGTGGGGTGGAACAGACTAAGGATTGTTGGTGGGGGTGGAACAGACTAAGTATTGTTGGTGGGGTGGAACAGACTAAGGATTGTTGGTGGGGGTGGAACAGACTAAGTATTGTTGGTGGGGTGGAACAGACTAAGGATTGTTGGTGGGTTGGAACAGACTAAGGATTGTTGGTGGGGGTGGAACAGACTAAGGATTGTTGGTGGGGGTGGAACAGACTAAGGATTGTTGGTGGGGGTGGAACAGAGACTAAGGATTGTTGGTGGGGTGGAACAGACTAAGTATTGTTGGTGGGGTGGAACAGACTAAGTATTGTTGGTGGGGTGGAACAGACTAAGGATTGTTGGTGGGGTGGAACAGACTAAGGATTGTTGGTGGGGTGGAACAGACTAAGGATTGTTGGTGGGGGTGGAACAGACTAAGGATTGTTGGTGGGGGTGGAACAGACTAAGGATTGTTGGTGGGGGTGGAACAGAGACTAAGGATTGTTGGTGGGGTGGAACAGACTAAGTATTGTTGGTGGGGTGGAACAGACTAAGTATTGTTGGTGGGGTGGAACAGACTAAGGATTGTTGGTGGGGTGGAACAGACTAAGGATTGTTGGTGGGGGTGGAACAGAGACTAAGGATTGTTGGTGGGGGTGGAACAGAGACTAAGGATTGTTGGTGGGGGTGGAACAGAGACTAAGGATTGTTGGTGAGGTGGAACAGAGACTAAGGATTGTTGGTGGGGGTGGAACAGACTAAGGATTGTTGGTGGGGGTGGAACAGAGACTAAGGATTGTTGGTGGGGGTGGAACAGAGACTAAGGATTGTTGGTGGGGTGGAACAGAGACTAAGGATTGTTGGTGGGGGTGGAACAGAGACTGAGGATTGTTGGTGGGGGTGGAACAGAGACTAAGGATTGTTGGTGGGGGTGGAACAGACTAAGTATTGTTGGTGGGGTGGAACAGACTAAGTATTGTTGGTGGGGTGGAACAGACTAAGTATTGTTGGTGGGGTGGAACAGACTAAGGATTGTTGGTGGGGGTGGAACAGAGACTAAGGATTGTTGGTGGGGTGGAACAGACTAAGTATTGTTGGTGGGGTGGAACAGACTAAGGATTGTTGGTGGGGGTGGAACAGACTAAGGATTGTTGGTGGGGGTGGAACAGACTAAGGATTGTTGGTGGGGGTGGAACAGACTAAGGATTGTTGGTGGGGGTGGAACAGACTAAGTATTGTTGGTGGGGTGGAACAGACTAAGTATTGTTGGTGGGGTGGAACAGACTAAGGATTGTTGGTGGGGTGGAACAGACTAAGGATTGTTGGTGGGGTGGAACAGACTAAGGATTGTTGGTGGGGGTGGAACAGACTAAGGATTGTTGGTGGGGGTGGAACAGACTAAGGATTGTTGGTGGGGGTGGAACAGAGACTAAGGATTGTTGGTGGGGTGGAACAGACTAAGTATTGTTGGTGGGGTGGAACAGACTAAGTATTGTTGGTGGGGTGGAACAGACTAAGGATTGTTGGTGGGGTGGAACAGACTAAGGATTGTTGGTGGGGGTGGAACAGAGACTAAGGATTGTTGGTGGGGGTGGAACAGAGACTAAGGATTGTTGGTGGGGGTGGAACAGAGACTAAGGATTGTTGGTGAGGTGGAACAGAGACTAAGGATTGTTGGTGGGGGTGGAACAGACTAAGGATTGTTGGTGGGGGTGGAACAGAGACTAAGGATTGTTGGTGGGGGTGGAACAGAGACTAAGGATTGTTGGTGGGGTGGAACAGAGACTAAGGATTGTTGGTGGGGGTGGAACAGAGACTGAGGATTGTTGGTGGGGGTGGAACAGAGACTAAGGATTGTTGGTGGGGGTGGAACAGACTAAGTATTGTTGGTGGGGTGGAACAGACTAAGTATTGTTGGTGGGGTGGAACAGACTAAGTATTGTTGGTGGGGTGGAACAGACTAAGGATTGTTGGTGGGGGTGGAACAGAGACTAAGGATTGTTGGTGGGGTGGAACAGACTAAGTATTGTTGGTGGGGTGGAACAGACTAAGGATTGTTGGTGGGGGTGGAACAGACTAAGGATTGTTGGTGGGGGTGGAACAGACTAAGGATTGTTGGTGGGGGTGGAACAGACTAAGGATTGTTGGTGGGGGTGGAACAGACTAAGTATTGTTGGTGGGGTGGAACAGACTAAGGATTGTTGGTGGGGTGGAACAGACTAAGGATTGTTGGTGGGGTGGAACAGACTAAATATTGTTGGTGGGGTGGAACAGACTAAGGATTGTTGGTGGGGTGGAACAGACTAAGTATTGTTGGTGGGGTGGAACAGACTAAGGATTGTTGGTGGGGTGGAACAGACTAAGTATTGTTGGTGGGGTGGAACAGACTAAGGATTGTTGGTGGGGTGGAACAGACTAAGTATTGTTGGTGGGGTGGAACAGACTAAGGATTGTTGGTGGGGTGGAACAGACTAAGGATTGTTGGTGGGGTGGAACAGACTAAGTATTGTTGGTGGGGTGGAACAGACTAAGGATTGTTGGTGGGGGTGGAACAGACTAAGTATTGTTGGTGGGGTGGAACAGACTAAGGATTGTTGGTGGGGGTGGAACAGACTAAGTATTGTTGGTGGGGTGGAACAGACTAAGTATTGTTGGTGGGGTGGAACAGACTAAGGATTGTTGGTGGGGTGGAACAGACTAAGTATTGTTGGTGGGGTGGAACAGACTAAGGATTGTTGGTGGGGTGGAACAGACTAAGGATTGTTGGTGGGGTGGAACAGACTAAGGATTGTTGGTGGGGGTGGAACAGACTAAGGATTGTTGGTGGGGGTGGAACAGACTAAGGATTGTTGGTGGGGGTGGAACAGAGACTAAGGATTGTTGGTGGGGTGGAACAGACTAAGTATTGTTGGTGGGGTGGAACAGACTAAGTATTGTTGGTGGGGTGGAACAGACTAAGGATTGTTGGTGGGGTGGAACAGACTAAGGATTGTTGGTGGGGTGGAACAGACTAAGGATTGTTGGTGGGGGTGGAACAGACTAAGGATTGTTGGTGGGGGTGGAACAGACTAAGGATTGTTGGTGGGGGTGGAACAGAGACTAAGGATTGTTGGTGGGGTGGAACAGACTAAGTATTGTTGGTGGGGTGGAACAGACTAAGTATTGTTGGTGGGGTGGAACAGACTAAGGATTGTTGGTGGGGTGGAACAGACTAAGGATTGTTGGTGGGGGTGGAACAGAGACTAAGGATTGTTGGTGGGGGTGGAACAGAGACTAAGGATTGTTGGTGGGGGTGGAACAGAGACTAAGGATTGTTGGTGAGGTGGAACAGAGACTAAGGATTGTTGGTGGGGGTGGAACAGACTAAGGATTGTTGGTGGGGGTGGAACAGAGACTAAGGATTGTTGGTGGGGGTGGAACAGAGACTAAGGATTGTTGGTGGGGTGGAACAGAGACTAAGGATTGTTGGTGGGGGTGGAACAGAGACTGAGGATTGTTGGTGGGGGTGGAACAGAGACTAAGGATTGTTGGTGGGGGTGGAACAGAGACTGAGGATTGTTGGTGGGGGTGGAACAGAGACTAAGGATTGTTGGTGGGGGTGGAACAGACTAAGGATTGTTGGTGGGGTGGAAAAGAGACTAAGGATTGTTGGTGGGGGTGGAACAGAGACTAAGGATTGTTGGTGGGGGTGGAACAGAGACTAAGGATTGTTGGTGGGGGTGGAACAGACACTAAGGATTGTTGGTGGGGGTGGAACAGAGACTAAGGATTGTTGGTGGGGGTGGAACAGAGACTAAGGATTGTTGGTGGGGGTGGAACAGAGACTAAGGATTGTTGGTGGGGGTGGAACAGAGACTAAGGATTGTTGGTGGGGGTGGAACAGAGACTAAGGATTGTTGGTGGGGGTGGAACAGAGACTAAGGATTGTTGGTGGGGGTGGAACAGAGACTAAGGATTGTTGGTGGGGGTGGAACAGAGACTAAGGATTGTTGGTGGGGGTGGAACAGACTAAGGATTGTTGGTGGGCATGGAACAGAGACTAAGGATTGTTGGTGGGGGTGGAACAGAGACTAAGGATTGTTGGTGGGGTGGAACAGACTAAGGATTGTTGGTGGGGGTGGAACAGACTAAGGATTGTTGGTGGGGGTGGAACAGACTAAGGATTGTTGGTGGGGTGGAACAGACTAAGGATTGTTGGTGGTGGTGGAACAGACTAAGGATTGTTGGTGGGGTGGAACAGACTAAGGATTGTTGGTGGGGTGGAACAGAGACTAAGGATTGTTGGTGGGGTGGAACAGAGACTAAGGATTGTTGGTGGAACAGAGACTAAGGATTGTTGGTGGGGAGTGGAACAGACTAAGGATTGTTGGTGGGGTGGAACAGACTAAGGATTGTTGGTGGGGTGGAACAGACTAAGGATTGTTGGTGGGGGTGGAACAGACTAAGGATTGTTGGTGGGGGTGGAACAGAGACTAAGGATTGTTGGTGGAACAGAGGCTAAGGATTGCTGGTGGGGTGGAACAGACTAAGGATTGTTGGTGGGGGTGGAACAGAGACTAAGGATTGTTGGTGGGGTGGAACAGAGACTAAGGATTGTTGGTGGGGTGGAACAGACTAAGGATTGTTGGTGGGGGTGGAACAGAGACTAAGGATTGTTGGTGGGGTGGAACAGAGACTAAGGATTGTTGGTGGGGTGGAACAGACTAAGGATTGTTGGTGGGGGTGGAACAGAGACTAGGGATTGTTGGTGGGGGTGGAACAGAGACTAAGGATTGTTGGTGGGGGTGGAACAGACTAAGGATTGTTGGTGGGGGTGGAACAGACTAAGGATTGTTGGTGGGGGTGGAACAGACTAAGGATTGTTGGTGGGGGTGGAACAGACTAAGTATTGTTGGTGGGGTGGAACAGACTAAGGATTGTTGGTGGGGTGGAACAGACTAAGGATTGTTGGTGGGGTGGAACAGACTAAGTATTGTTGGTGGGGTGGAACAGACTAAGGATTGTTGGTGGGGTGGAACAGACTAAGTATTGTTGGTGGGGTGGAACAGACTAAGGATTGTTGGTGGGGTGGAACAGACTAAGTATTGTTGGTGGGGTGGAACAGACTAAGGATTGTTGGTGGGGTGGAACAGACTAAGTATTGTTGGTGGGGTGGAACAGACTAAGGATTGTTGGTGGGGTGGAACAGACTAAGTATTGTTGGTGGGGTGGAACAGACTAAGGATTGTTGGTGGGGTGGAACAGACTAAGGATTGTTGGTGGGGGTGGAACAGACTAAGTATTGTTGGTGGGGTGGAACAGACTAAGGATTGTTGGTGGGGGTGGAACAGACTAAGTATTGTTGGTGGGGTGGAACAGACTAAGGATTGTTGGTGGGTTGGAACAGACTAAGGATTGTTGGTGGGGGTGGAACAGACTAAGGATTGTTGGTGGGGGTGGAACAGACTAAGGATTGTTGGTGGGGGTGGAACAGAGACTAAGGATTGTTGGTGGGGTGGAACAGACTAAGTATTGTTGGTGGGGTGGAACAGACTAAGTATTGTTGGTGGGGTGGAACAGACTAAGGATTGTTGGTGGGGTGGAACAGACTAAGGATTGTTGGTGGGGTGGAACAGACTAAGGATTGTTGGTGGGGGTGGAACAGACTAAGGATTGTTGGTGGGGGTGGAACAGACTAAGGATTGTTGGTGGGGGTGGAACAGAGACTAAGGATTGTTGGTGGGGTGGAACAGACTAAGTATTGTTGGTGGGGTGGAACAGACTAAGTATTGTTGGTGGGGTGGAACAGACTAAGGATTGTTGGTGGGGTGGAACAGACTAAGGATTGTTGGTGGGGGTGGAACAGAGACTAAGGATTGTTGGTGGGGGTGGAACAGAGACTAAGGATTGTTGGTGGGGGTGGAACAGAGACTAAGGATTGTTGGTGAGGTGGAACAGAGACTAAGGATTGTTGGTGGGGGTGGAACAGACTAAGGATTGTTGGTGGGGGTGGAACAGAGACTAAGGATTGTTGGTGGGGGTGGAACAGAGACTAAGGATTGTTGGTGGGGTGGAACAGAGACTAAGGATTGTTGGTGGGGGTGGAACAGAGACTGAGGATTGTTGGTGGGGGTGGAACAGAGACTAAGGATTGTTGGTGGGGGTGGAACAGACTAAGTATTGTTGGTGGGGTGGAACAGACTAAGTATTGTTGGTGGGGTGGAACAGACTAAGTATTGTTGGTGGGGTGGAACAGACTAAGGATTGTTGGTGGGGGTGGAACAGAGACTAAGGATTGTTGGTGGGGTGGAACAGACTAAGTATTGTTGGTGGGGTGGAACAGACTAAGGATTGTTGGTGGGGGTGGAACAGACTAAGGATTGTTGGTGGGGGTGGAACAGACTAAGGATTGTTGGTGGGGGTGGAACAGACTAAGGATTGTTGGTGGGGGTGGAACAGACTAAGTATTGTTGGTGGGGTGGAACAGACTAAGTATTGTTGGTGGGGTGGAACAGACTAAGGATTGTTGGTGGGGTGGAACAGACTAAGGATTGTTGGTGGGGTGGAACAGACTAAGGATTGTTGGTGGGGGTGGAACAGACTAAGGATTGTTGGTGGGGGTGGAACAGACTAAGGATTGTTGGTGGGGGTGGAACAGAGACTAAGGATTGTTGGTGGGGTGGAACAGACTAAGTATTGTTGGTGGGGTGGAACAGACTAAGTATTGTTGGTGGGGTGGAACAGACTAAGGATTGTTGGTGGGGTGGAACAGACTAAGGATTGTTGGTGGGGGTGGAACAGAGACTAAGGATTGTTGGTGGGGGTGGAACAGAGACTAAGGATTGTTGGTGGGGGTGGAACAGAGACTAAGGATTGTTGGTGAGGTGGAACAGAGACTAAGGATTGTTGGTGGGGGTGGAACAGACTAAGGATTGTTGGTGGGGGTGGAACAGAGACTAAGGATTGTTGGTGGGGGTGGAACAGAGACTAAGGATTGTTGGTGGGGTGGAACAGAGACTAAGGATTGTTGGTGGGGGTGGAACAGAGACTGAGGATTGTTGGTGGGGGTGGAACAGAGACTAAGGATTGTTGGTGGGGGTGGAACAGACTAAGTATTGTTGGTGGGGTGGAACAGACTAAGTATTGTTGGTGGGGTGGAACAGACTAAGGATTGTTGGTGGGGGTGGAACAGAGACTAAGGATTGTTGGTGGGGTGGAACAGACTAAGTATTGTTGGTGGGGTGGAACAGACTAAGGATTGTTGGTGGGGGTGGAACAGACTAAGGATTGTTGGTGGGGGTGGAACAGACTAAGGATTGTTGGTGGGGGTGGAACAGACTAAGGATTGTTGGTGGGGGTGGAACAGACTAAGTATTGTTGGTGGGGTGGAACAGACTAAGGATTGTTGGTGGGGTGGAACAGACTAAGGATTGTTGGTGGGGTGGAACAGACTAAATATTGTTGGTGGGGTGGAACAGACTAAGGATTGTTGGTGGGGTGGAACAGACTAAGTATTGTTGGTGGGGTGGAACAGACTAAGGATTGTTGGTGGGGTGGAACAGACTAAGTATTGTTGGTGGGGTGGAACAGACTAAGGATTGTTGGTGGGGTGGAACAGACTAAGTATTGTTGGTGGGGTGGAACAGACTAAGGATTGTTGGTGGGGTGGAACAGACTAAGTATTGTTGGTGGGGTGGAACAGACTAAGTATTGTTGGTGGGGTGGAACAGACTAAGGATTGTTGGTGGGGGTGGAACAGACTAAGTATTGTTGGTGGGGTGGAACAGACTAAGGATTGTTGGTGGGGGTGGAACAGACTAAGTATTGTTGGTGGGGTGGAACAGACTAAGTATTGTTGGTGGGGTGGAACAGACTAAGGATTGTTGGTGGGGTGGAACAGACTAAGTATTGTTGGTGGGGTGGAACAGACTAAGGATTGTTGGTGGGGTGGAACAGACTAAGGATTGTTGGTGGGGTGGAACAGACTAAGGATTGTTGGTGGGGGTGGAACAGACTAAGGATTGTTGGTGGGGGTGGAACAGACTAAGGATTGTTGGTGGGGGTGGAACAGAGACTAAGGATTGTTGGTGGGGTGGAACAGACTAAGTATTGTTGGTGGGGTGGAACAGACTAAGTATTGTTGGTGGGGTGGAACAGACTAAGGATTGTTGGTGGGGTGGAACAGACTAAGGATTGTTGGTGGGGTGGAACAGACTAAGGATTGTTGGTGGGGGTGGAACAGACTAAGGATTGTTGGTGGGGGTGGAACAGACTAAGGATTGTTGGTGGGGGTGGAACAGAGACTAAGGATTGTTGGTGGGGTGGAACAGACTAAGTATTGTTGGTGGGGTGGAACAGACTAAGTATTGTTGGTGGGGTGGAACAGACTAAGGATTGTTGGTGGGGTGGAACAGACTAAGGATTGTTGGTGGGGGTGGAACAGAGACTAAGGATTGTTGGTGGGGGTGGAACAGAGACTAAGGATTGTTGGTGGGGGTGGAACAGAGACTAAGGATTGTTGGTGAGGTGGAACAGAGACTAAGGATTGTTGGTGGGGGTGGAACAGACTAAGGATTGTTGGTGGGGGTGGAACAGAGACTAAGGATTGTTGGTGGGGGTGGAACAGAGACTAAGGATTGTTGGTGGGGGTGGAACAGAGACTAAGGATTGTTGGTGGGGTGGAACAGAGACTAAGGATTGTTGGTGGGGGTGGAACAGAGACTGAGGATTGTTGGTGGGGGTGGAACAGAGACTAAGGATTGTTGGTGGGGGTGGAACAGAGACTGAGGATTGTTGGTGGGGGTGGAACAGAGACTAAGGATTGTTGGTGGGGGTGGAACAGACTAAGGATTGTTGGTGGGGTGGAAAAGAGACTAAGGATTGTTGGTGGGGGTGGAACAGAGACTAAGGATTGTTGGTGGGGGTGGAACAGAGACTAAGGATTGTTGGTGGGGGTGGAACAGACACTAAGGATTGTTGGTGGGGGTGGAACAGAGACTAAGGATTGTTGGTGGGGGTGGAACAGAGACTAAGGATTGTTGGTGGGGGTGGAACAGAGACTAAGGATTGTTGGTGGGGGTGGAACAGAGACTAAGGATTGTTGGTGGGGGTGGAACAGAGACTAAGGATTGTTGGTGGGGGTGGAACAGAGACTAAGGATTGTTGGTGGGGGTGGAACAGAGACTAAGGATTGTTGGTGGGGGTGGAACAGAGACTAAGGATTGTTGGTGGGGGTGGAACAGACTAAGGATTGTTGGTGGGCATGGAACAGAGACTAAGGATTGTTGGTGGGGGTGGAACAGAGACTAAGGATTGTTGGTGGGGTGGAACAGACTAAGGATTGTTGGTGGGGGTGGAACAGACTAAGGATTGTTGGTGGGGGTGGAACAGACTAAGGATTGTTGGTGGGGTGGAACAGACTAAGGATTGTTGGTGGTGGTGGAACAGACTAAGGATTGTTGGTGGGGTGGAACAGACTAAGGATTGTTGGTGGGGTGGAACAGAGACTAAGGATTGTTGGTGGGGTGGAACAGAGACTAAGGATTGTTGGTGGAACAGAGACTAAGGATTGTTGTTGGGGAGTGGAACAGACTAAGGATTGTTGGTGGGGTGGAACAGACTAAGGATTGTTGGTGGGGTGGAACAGACTAAGGATTGTTGGTGGGGGTGGAACAGACTAAGGATTGTTGGTGGGGGTGGAACAGAGACTAAGGATTGTTGGTGGAACAGAGGCTAAGGATTGCTGGTGGGGTGGAACAGACTAAGGATTGTTGGTGGGGGTGGAACAGAGACTAAGGATTGTTGGTGGGGTGGAACAGAGACTAAGGATTGTTGGTGGGGTGGAACAGACTAAGGATTGTTGGTGGGGGTGGAACAGAGACTAAGGATTGTTGGTGGGGTGGAACAGAGACTAAGGATTGTTGGTGGGGTGGAACAGACTAAGGATTGTTGGTGGGGGTGGAACAGAGACTAGGGATTGTTGGTGGGGGTGGAACAGAGACTAAGGATTGTTGGTGGGGTGGAACAGACTAAGGATTGTTGGTGGGGGTGGAACAGAGACTGAGGATTGTTGGTGGGGGTGGAACAGAGACTAAGGATTGTTGGTGGGGGTGGAACAGACTAAGGATTGTTGGTGGGGGTGGAGCAGAGACTAAGGATTGTTGGTGGGGGTGGAACAGAGACTAAGGATTGTTGGTGGGGAGTGGAACAGACTAAGGATTGTTGGTGGGGAGTGGAACAGAGACTAAAGATTGTTGGTGGGGGTGGAACAGAGACTAAGGATTGTTGGTGGGGGTGGAACAGAGACTAATGATTGTTGGTGGGGTGGAACAGAGACTAAGGATTGTTGGTGGAACAGAGACTAAGGATTGTTGGTGGGGTGGAACAGAGACTAAGGATTGTTGGTGGGGTGGAACAGAGACTAAGGATTGTTGGTGGGGGTGGAACAGAGACTGAGGATTGTTGGTGGGGGTGGAACAGAGACTAAGGACTGTTGGTGGGGTGGAACAGAGACTAAGGATTGTTGGTGGGAGTGGAACAGACTAAGGATTGTTGGTGGGGGTGGAACAGAGACTAAGGATTGTTGGTGGGGGTGGAACAGAGACTAAGGATTGTTGGTGGGGAGTGGAACAGAGACTAAAGATTGTTGGTGGGGGTGGAACAGAGACTAAGGATTGTTGGTGGGGGTGGAACAGAGACTCAGGATTGTTGGTGGGGTGGAACAGAGACTAAGGATTGTTGGTGGAACAGAGACTGAGGATTGTTGGTGGGGTGGAACAGAGACTAAGGATTGTTGGTGGGAGTGGAACAGACTAAGGATTGTTGGTGGGGGTGGAACAGAGACTAAGGATTGTTGGTGGGGGTGGAACAGAGACTAAGGATTGTTGGTGGGGTGGAACAGAGACTAAGGATTGTTGGTGGGAGTGGAACAGACTAAGGATTGTTGGTGGGGGTGGAACAGAGACTAAGGATTGTTGGTGGGGGTGGAACAGAGACTAAGGATTGTTGGTGGGGGTGGAACAGAGACTAAGGACTGTTGGTGGGGTGGAACAGAGACTAAGGATTGTTGGTGGGAGTGGAACAGACTAAGGATTGTTGGTAGGGGTGGAACAGAGACTAAGGATTGTTGGTGGGGGTGGAACAGAGACTAAGGATTGTTGGTGGGGGTGGAACAGAGACTAAGGATTGTTGGTGGGGGTGGAACAGACTAAGGATTGTTGGTGGGGTGGAACAGAGACTAAGGATTGTTGGTGGGGGTGGAACAGACTAAGGATTGTTGGTGGGGGTGGAACAGACTAAGGATTGTTGGTGGGGGTGGAACAGAGACTAAGGATTGTTGGTGGGGAGTGGAACAGACTAAGGATTGTTGGTGGGGTGGAACAGACTAAGGAAGAAAGAATGTACATAGCACAGAAACCACAAGTGCAGTAGTTAGGGAAGTTTCTCTGTTTGAGGAAACAAAGTCCTAACTGTCATCCCCAGGCCACAGACAAGAGGCAGCGTCCAGAATGGCAGCCTATTCCGATATGCGCCGGTCAAAAGAAGTGCACTACATAAGGGATAGGGTGCCATTTCAGACACAACTCATGAACATCTGTTCTCTTCCTCCTCCTATTGTTAGTAACAGTGTTGCTCCTCCCTGTCCGGTGTCCTCATAACCACAAACACTGTGAACACATGCTGATACCTCATTGGACTGTGATTACCATGCTGATACCTCATTGGACTGTGATTACCATGCTGATACCTTATTGGACTGTTATTGTCATGCTGATACCTTATTGGACTGTGAACACATGCTGATACCTCATTGGACTGTTTTTACCATGCTGATACCTCATTGGACTGTGATTACCATGCTGATACCTTATTGGACTGTGAACACATGATGATACCTCATTGGACTGTTATTACCATGCTGATACCTTATTGGACTGTTATTACCATGCTGATACCTCATTGGACTGTGATTACCATGCTGATACCTTATTGGACTGTGAACACATGCTGATACCTCATTGGACTGTTATTACCATGCTGATACCTTATTGGACTGTGAACACATGCTGATACCTCATTGGACTGTTATTACCATGCTGATACCTTATTGGACTGTGAACACATGCTGATACCTCATTGGACTGTGATTATCCTGCTGATACCTCATTGGACTGTTATTACCATGCTGATACCTCATTGGACTGTGATTATCCTGCTGATACCTCATTGGACTGTGATTATCCTGCTGATACCTCATTGGACTGTGATTATCCTGCTGATACCTCATTGGACTGTTATTACCATGCTGATACCTCATTGGACTGTGATTATCCTGCTGATACCTTATTGGACTGTTATTGTCATGCTGATACCTCATTGGACTGTGATTATCATGCTGATACCTCATTGGACTGTGATTATCCTGCTGATACCTTATTGGACTGTGATTACCATGCTGATACCTCATTGGACTGTGATTATCCTGCTGATACCTTATTGGACTGTGATTATCCTGCTGATACCTTATTGGACTGTGATTATCCTGCTGATACCTCATTGGACTGTGATTATCCTGCTGATACCTCATTGGACTGTGATTATCCTGCTGATACCTTATTGGACTGTGATTATCCTGCTGATACCTTATTGGACTGTTATTACCATGCTGATACCTTATTGGACTGTGATTGTCATGCTGATACCTTATTGGACTGTGATTACCATGCTGATACCTCATTGGACTGTGATTATCCTGCTGATACCTTATTGGACTGTGATTATCCTGCTGATAACTTATTGGACTGTTATTACCATGCTGATACCTTATTGGACTGTGATTGTCATGCTGATACCTCATTGGACTGTGATTATCCTGCAGATACCTCATTGGACTGTTATTACCATGCTGATACCTCATTGGACTGTGATTATCCTGCTGATACCTTATTGGACTGTGATTATCCTGCTGATACCTCATTGGACTGTTATTACCATGCTGATACCTTATTGGACTGTGATTGTCATGCTGATACCTTATTGGACTGTGATTACCATGCTGATACCTTATTGGACTGTGATTATCCTGCTGATACCTTATTGGACTGTGATTATCCTGCTGATACCTTATTGGACTGTTATTACCATGCTGATACCTTATTGGACTGTGATTATCCTGCTGATACCTTATTGGACTGTGATTATCCTACTGATACCTTATTGGACTGTTATTACCATGCTGATACCTTATTGGACTGTGATTGTCATGCTGATACCTTATTGGACTGTGATTATCATGCTGATACCTCATTGGACTGTGATTATCCTGCTGATACCTTATTGGACTGTGATTATCCTGCTGATACCTCATTGGACTGTGATTATCATGCTGATACCTCATTGGACTGTGATTATCCTGCTGATACCTTATTGGACTGTGATTATCCTGCTGATACCTCATTGGACTGTGATTATCCTGCTGATACCTTATTGGACTGTGATTACCATGCTGATACCTTTTTGGACTGTGATTATCCTGCAGATACCTTATTGGACTGTTATTGTCATGCTGATACCTTATTGGACTGTGATTGTCATGCTGATACCTTATTGGACTGTGATTGTCATGCTGATACCTTATTGGACTGTTATTATCATGCTGATACCTTATTGGACTGTGATTATCCTGTTGACACCTTATTGGACTGTGATTGTCATGCTGATACCTTATTGGACTGTGATTGTCATGCTGATACCTTATTGGACTGTGATTGTCATGCTGATACCGTATTGGACTGTGATTGTCATGCTGATACCTTATTGGACTGTGATTACCATGCTGATACCTTATTGGACTGTGATTACCATGCTGATACCTTATTGGACTGTTATTACCATGCTGATACCTTATTGGACTGTGATTACCATGCTGATCCCTTATTGGACTGTGATTACCATGCTGATACCTTATTGGACCGTGATTACCATGCTGATACATTATTGGACTGTGATTACCATGCTGATACCTTATTGGACTGTGATTACCATGCTGATACCTTATGACAACACAACTAGTAATGTATTGACACAACTAGTAATGTATTGATGTCAACAGAACTATTAATGTATTGATGTCAACACAACTAGTAATGTATTGACACAGCTAGTAATGTATTGACACAACTAGTAATGTATTGATGTCAACACAGCTAGTAATGTATTGATGTCAACACAACTAGTAATGTATTGACACAACTAGTAATGTATTGATGTCAACACAGCTAGTAATGTATTGATGTCAACACAACTAGTAATGTATTGACACAACTAGTAATGTATTGATGTCAACACAACTAGTAATGTATTGATGTCAACACAACTAGTAATGTATTGATGTCAACACAACTAGTAATGTATTGATGTCAACACAACTAGTAATGTATTGATGTCAACACAACTAGTAATGTATTGATGTCAACACAACTAGTAATGTATTGATGTCAACACAACTAGTAATGTATTGATGTCAACACAGCTAGTAATGTATTGATGTCAACACAACTAGTAATGTATTGACACAACTAGTAATGTATTGATGTCAACACAGCTAGTAATGTATTGATGTCAACACAACTAGTAATGTATTGACACAACTAGTAATGTATTGATGACAACACAACTAGTAATGTATTGATGTCAACACAACTAGTAATATATTGATGTCAACACAACTAGTAATGTATTGATGTCAACACAACTAGTAATGTATTGATGTCAACACAACTAGTAATGTATTGACACAACTAGTAATGTATTGATGTCAACACAACTAGTAATGTATTGATGTCAACACAACTAGTAATGTATTGACACAACTAGTAATGTATTGACGTCAACACAACTAGTAATGTATTGATGTCAACACAACTAGTAATGTATTGACACAACTAGTAATGTATTGATGTCAACACAACTAGTAATGTATTGACACAGCTAGTAATGTATTGATGTCAACACAACTAGTAATGTATTGATGTCAACACAACTAGTAATGTATTGATGTCAACACAACTAGTAATGTATTGATGTCAACACAACTAGTAATGTATTGATGTCAACACAACTAGTAATGTATTGATGTCAACACAACTAGTAATGTATTGATGTCAACACAGCTAGTAATGTATTGATGTCAACACAACTAGTAATGTATTGATGTCAACACAACTAGTAATGTATTGATGTCAACACAGCTAGTAATGTATTGATGTTAACACAACTAGTAATGTATTGACACAACTAGTAATGTATTGATGTCAACACTTCATATGCTGTCTCTCTTCCTGGTGTGATCTTTGACCCACTTCTGTTCAGGCATTTGGCTGGCCGCCTGACCACACTGATAAGGACCCTTGTTTATCTGGGTCGGGAATACAGACAACCTGCAGACACGGGAAGCATCCCAAAATGACACCTTATTCCCTACTTAGTACACTACTTTTTAACTAAAGTAGTGCATTAAAAAGGGAATAGGGTACACACTCCTCTATACTGTCAGCGTTGACTCCGTCACACAGCTGTTTTAAGTGTTTACCGTACCCGTCCGGTATGGTTCTAAGTCTCTTCTAACCGGAATGCTGAAGACAACCGTTTTGGTACACATGAGTCAAATTCTCCACCGTATTCCTAGAACCAGTAAATAGAACTTGCTCATCGGCCCCGTCTTTAATTAATATCAACAGTGTAATATGTCTGTTTAGAAAGAAGCAGACTCTATGTAGAAGTCAAACAACTCCCCCTCCTCCTATTTCTCCTGAAGTTAGTCCGTAGGAATTCCTGGAATTATCAAGAGTGATATGATACCCAAATTCCTCTTCTCCAATATGAACAGTGTCATTTGTCAGCCTTGAAAAATACAGTTAACATTTGTTTTGTCATTTGGATTAAATGAAAAACTAAAGATACAATGAAAGACTGATATCCCCCCCCCCCTCCCCTTCTCTAATATCAACTGTGTGATATTATACACTGCTCAAAAAAATAAAGGGAACACTTAAACAAGACAATGTAACTCCAAGTCAATCACACTTCTGTGAAATCAAACTGTCCACTTAGGAAGCAACACTGATTGACAATAAATTTCACATGCTGTTGTGCAAATGGAATAGACAAAAGGTGGAAATTATAGGCAATTAGTAAGACACCCCCAAAAAAGGAATGGTTCTGCAGGTGGTGACCACACACCACTTCTCAGTTCCTATGCTTCCTGGCTGATGTTTTGGTCACTTTGAATGCTGGCGGTGCTTTCACTCTAGTGGTAGCATGAGACGGAGTCTACAACCCACACAAGTGGCTCAGTTAGTGCAGTTCATCCAGGATGGCACATCAATGCGAACTGTGGCAAAAAGGTTTGCTGTGTCTGTCAGCGTAGTGTCCAGAGCATGCAGGCGCTACCAGGAGACAGGCCAGTACATCAGGAGACGTGGAGGAGGCCGTAGGAGGGCAAGAACCCAGCAGCAGGACCGCTACCTCCGCCTTAGTGCAGCACCATGCAAAATGACCTCTGCTTTGTGTTTCATGTTGTATTAATTAATTTCCCGTCTGAGCTATATGGTCTGTGTGTTTCATGTTGAATTAATTAATTTCCCGTCTGAGCTATATGGTCTGCGTTGTGTTTCATGTTGTATTAATTAGTTTCCTGTCTGAGCTATATGGTCTGCGTTGTGGTTTCATGGGTGTTTGAAGTGACACCTAAAGCGACGCTTCACTATCAGGTTTCAGCTGTTTGTTTTGCAGCAGAGCGAAAGAGCTGAACTTTTATACACACACACCTGGCCAAGACACCAAGAAACCTGGCCAAGACACCTGGCCAAGACACCTGGCCAAGACACCAGGCCAAGACACCTGGCCAAGACACCTGGCCAAGACACCAGGCCAAGACACGTGACCAAGACACCTGGCCAAGACACCTGGCCAAGACACCTGGCCAAGACACCAGGCCAAGACACCTGGCCAAGACACGTGGCCAAGACACCTGGCCAAGACACCTGGCCAAGACACGTGGCCAAGACACGTGGCCAAGACACCTGGCCAAGACACCTGGCCAAGACACCTGGCCAAGACACCAGGCCAAGACACGTGACCAAGACACCTGGCCAAGACACGTGGCCAAGACACCTGGCCAAGACACGTGGCCAAGACACCTGGCCAAGACACCTGGCCAAGACACGTGGCCAAGACACCTGGCCAAGACACGTGGCCAAGACACCTGGCCAAGACACGTGGCCAAGACACCTGGCCGAGACACCTGGCCAAGCTTCCTCTGAAACAGTCGAAGGTAGTGAAATCTCTCTCTTTCAGTCTGTCATTGGGTCTATTTCAATAAGGCCAATGCAGAATCTCCAGTGATGGTGTCTCGCATTGTACTAACTATGAATCAATATATTGGACATGCATTTAAATGGTAATAGGGAGTACATTGAAATATAATGCTGTGTCTTTTTTGTCACACTCATCAAATACTGTATATTACACTCAAAACAGACTTTCAACCATAAAGAATTGTAAGGGTCGACACCGGACAGGAGAAGCAGGTACAGGGAGTCAGATATTTATTCAGTACAGTAACACAACAGCACAACAGTAGAACAGTAGAACAGCACAACAGTAGAACAGTAGAACAGCAGAACAGTAGAACAGCACAAGAGTAGAACAGCAGAACAGTGGAACAGTAGAACAGTAGAACAGCAGAACAGTAGAACAGCAGAACAGTAGAACAGTACAACAGTAGAACAGCACAAGAGTAGAACAGCAGAACAGTGGAACAGTAGAACAGCAGAACAGCACAACAGTAGAACAGCACAACAGTAGAACAGCAGAACAGTAGAACAGCAGAACAGTAGAACAGTACAACAGTAGAACAGCACAAGAGTAGAACAGCAGAACAGTGGAACAGTAGAACAGTAGAACAGTAGAACAGAAGAACAGTACAACAGTACAACAGTACAACAGTACAACAGTACAACAGTACAACAGTAGAACAGCACAACAGTAGAACAGTACAACAGTAGAACAGCAGAACAGTAGAACAGCACAACAGCAGAACAGTAGAACAGCAGAACAGTAGAACAGTAGAACAGTAGAACAGTAGAACAGCACAACAGTAGAACAGTAGAACAGTAGAACAGTAGAACAGTAGAACAGTAGAACAGTACAACAGTACAACAGTACAACAGTACAACAGTACAACAGTAGAACAGCACAACAGTAGAACAGTAGAACAGTAGAACAGCACAACAGTAGAACAGTAGAACAGTAGAACAGCACAACAGTAGAACAGTAGAACAGTAGAACAGTAGAACAGTAGAACAGCACAACAGTAGAACAGTAGAACAGTAGAACAGCACAACAGTAGAACAGTAGAACAGTAGAACAGTAGAACAGCACAACAGTAGAACAGTAGAACAGTAGAACAGCACAACAGTAGAACAGTAGAACAGTAGAACAGCACAACAGTAGAACAGTAGAACAGTAGAACAGTAGAACAGTAGAACAGTAGAACAGTACAACAGTACAACAGTAGAACAGTAGAACAGTAGAACAGCACAACAGTAGAACAGTAGAACAGTAGAACAGTAGAACAGTACAACAGTAGAACAGTACAACAGTAGAACAGCACAACAGTAGAACAGTAGAACAGTAGAACAGCACAACAGTAGAACAGTAGAACAGTAGAACAGTAGAACAGTAGAACAGTAGAACAGTACAACAGTACAACAGTACAACAGTACAACAGTACAACAGTAGAACAGTAGAACAGCACAACAGCACAACAGCACAACAGCAGAACAGTAGAACAGTAGAACAGTAGAACAGCACAACAGCAGAACAGCAGAACAGCAGAACAGCAGAACAGCACAACAGTAGAACAGTAGAACAGTAGAACAGCAGAACAGCAGAACAGTAGAACAGCAGAACAGTAGAACAGTACAACAGTAGAACAGCACAAGAGTAGAACAGCAGAACAGTGGAACAGTAGAACAGCAGAACAGCACAACAGTAGAACAGCACAACAGTAGAACAGCAGAACAGTAGAACAGCAGAACAGTAGAACAGCAGAACAGTAGAACAGTACAACAGTAGAACAGCACAAGAGTAGAACAGCAGAACAGTGGAACAGTAGAACAGTAGAACAGTAGAACAGAAGAACAGTACAACAGTACAACAGTACAACAGTACAACAGTAGAACAGCACAACAGTAGAACAGTACAACAGTAGAACAGCAGAACAGTAGAACAGCACAACAGCAGAACAGCAGAACAGCAGAACAGTAGAACAGTAGAACAGTAGAACAGTAGAACAGCACAACAGTAGAACAGTAGAACAGTAGAACAGTAGAACAGTAGAACAGCACAACAGTAGAACAGTAGAACAGTAGAACAGCAGAACAGTAGAACAGCACAACAGCACAACAGCAGAACAGTAGAACAGTAGAACAGTAGAACAGCACAACAGCAGAACAGCAGAACAGCACAACAGTAGAACAGTAGAACAGTAGAACAGCAGAACAGTAGAACAGCACAACAGCAGAACAGTAGAACAGTACAACAGTAGAACAGTAGAACAGTAGAACAGTAGAACAGCACAACAGTAGAACAGTACAACAGTAGAACAGCAGAACAGCACAACAGCACAACAGCAGAACAGTAGAACAGTAGAACAGTAGAACAGTAGAACAGCACAACAGCAGAACAGCAGAACAGCACAACAGTAGAACAGCACAACAGTAGAACAGTAGAACAGCACAACAGCAGAACAGCAGAACAGCACAACAGTAGAACAGCACAACAGTAGAACAGCACAACAGTAGAACAGCACAACAGTAGAACAGCACAACAGCAGAACAGTAGAACAGTAGAACAGCAGAACAGTAGAACAGCACAACAGCACAACAGCACAACAGCAGAACAGCAGAACAGCAGAACAGTAGAACAGCACAACAGTAGAACAGTAGAACAGCAGAACAGTAGAACAGTAGAACAGTAGAACAGTAGAACAGCACAACAGCACAACAGTAGAACAGCACAACAGCAGAACAGTAGAACAGCAGAACAGTAGAACAGCACAACAGTAGAACAGCACAACAGTACAACAGTAGGACAGCACAACAGTAGAACAGCAGAACAGTAGAACAGTAGAACAGCACAACAGTAGAACAGTAGAACAGCAGAACAGTAGAACAGCAGAACAGTAGAACAGTAGAACAGTAGAACAGCACAACAGTAGAACAGCAGAACAGTAGAACAGCAGAACAGTAGAACAGCAGAACAGTAGAACAGCACAACAGCAGTGGTGGAAAATGTAACGATTGTCATCGTGAGAAAGAGAAGAGGACCAAAGTGCAGCGTGGTACGTATCCATAAATACTTTTAATCAAGGTGAATACACGAACAAAAACAACAGAACGACCAACGAACAGTTCTGACAGGTGCAACAAACACTAACCAGAAAATAACCACTCACAAACACATAGTGGGAAAACAGGCTACCTAAGTATGGCTCTCAATCAGAGACAACGATAGACAGCTGCCTCTGATTGAGAACCCTACCAGGCCAAACACATAGAAACAGAAAACCTAGACCTACAACATAGAATACCCACCCACATCACACCCCGACCAAACTAAAAATAGAAACATACAAAGCAATCTACGGTCAGGGCGTGACAGAAAAAGTACCCAATTGTCATACTTGAGTAACAGTAAAGATTCCTTCATAGAAAATGACTCAAGTAAAAGTGAAAGTCACCTGATAAAATACTACTTGAGTAAAAGTCTACAAGTATTTGGTTTTAAATATACTTAAGTATCAAAAGTAAAAGTATAAATCATTTAAAATTCCTGATATTAAGTAAGCCAGACGGCACTATTTTCTTGTTTTTTAACGTTTTACGGTTAGCCAGAGGCTTCACAAAGGAAGCACGTATGATTAGTGAGTCCGCCAGATCAGAGGCGACAGCATTCAATCTCGGGTACAAAACGTGCAAATCTCTTACAGAATGTTTAGTTTATTATCTATTGCTATACTTTCTACGCTACTCCCCCCACCTACCACTGAGCTAAACACCAACCTCACCACGGGCTGAAAGATCACAGTTTAACATGCTTGGCTTCTATGCTTACATGTACAGTATGTGTGATTAGGAAGGGCTTGGTTGGTTGAGTAACTCCAGGGTAGAGAGAGATGGGGGTTGGTTGAGTAACTCCAGGGTAGAGAGAGATGGGGGTTGGTTGAGTAACTCCTGGTTAGAGATGGGGGTTGGTTGAGTAACTCCTGGTTAGAGAGAGATGGGGGTTGGTTGAGTAACTCCTGGATAGAGAGAGTTGGGGGTTGGTTGAGTAACTCCTGGGTAGAGAGAGATGAGGGTTGGTTGAGTAACTCCTGGTTAGAGAGAGTTGGGGGTTGGTTGAGTAACTCCTAGTTAGAGAGAGATGGGGGTTGGTTGAGTAACTCCTAAGTAGAGAGAGTTGGGGGTTGGTTGAGTAACTCCTGGTTAGAGAGAGATGGGGGTTGGTTGAGTAACTCCTAGGTAGAGAGAGATGGGGGTTGGTTGAGTAACTCCTGGTTAGAGAGAGATGGGGGTTGGTTGAGTAACTCCTAGGTAGAGAGAGATGGGGGTTGGTTGAGTAACTCCTAGGTAGAGAGAGATGGGGGTTGGTTGAGTAACTCCTAGGTAGAGAGAGATGGGGGTTGGTTGAGTAACTCCTGGGTAGAGAGAGATGGGGGTTGGTTGAGTAACTCCTGGGTAGAGTTGGGGGTTGGTTGAGTAACTCCTGGGTAGAGTTGGGGGTTGGTTGAGTAACTCCTGGTTAGAGTTGGGGGTTGGTTGAGTAACTCCTGGTTAGAGTTGGGGGTTGGTTGAGTAACTCCTGGTTAGAGTTGGGGGTTGGTTGAGTAACTCCTGGTTAGAGTTGGGGGTTGGTTGAGTAACTCCTGGTTAGAGTTGGGGGTTGGTTGAGTAACTCCTGGATAGAGCGATGGGGTTGGTTGAGTAACTCCTGGTTAGAGAGAGATGGGGGTTGGTTGAGTAACTCCTGGTTAGAGAGAGATGGGGGTTGGTTGAGTAACTCCTGGATAGAGAGAGATGGGGGTTGGTTGAGTAACTCCTGGTTAGAGAGAGATGGGGGTTAATTGAGTAACTCCTGGTTAGAGATGGGGGTTGGTTGAGTAACTCCTGGTTAGAGAGAGATGGGGGTTGGTTGAGTAACTCCTGGGTAGAGAGAGATGGGGGTTGGTTGAGTAACTCCTGGTTAGAGAGAGATGGGGGTTGGTTGAGTAACTCCTGGTTAGAGAGAGATGGGGCTTGGTTGAGTAACTCCTGGTTAGAGAGAGATGGGGGTTGGTTGAGTAACTCCTGGTTAGAGAGAGATGGGGGTTGGTTGAGTAACTCCTGGGTAGAGAGAGATGGGGGTTGGTTGAGTAACTCCTGGATAGAGATGGGTGTTGGTTGAGTAACTCCTGGGTAGAGTTGGGGGTTGGTTGAGTAACTCCTGGTTAGAGTTGGGGGTTGGTTGAGTAACTCCTGGTTAGAGAGAGATGGGGGTTGGTTGAGTAACTCCTGGTTAGAGAGAGATGGGGGTTGGTTGAGTAACTCCTGGGTAGAGAGAGATGGGGGTTGGTTGAGTAACTCCTGGTTAGAGAGAGATGGGGGTTGGTTGAGTAACTCCTGGTTAGAGAGAGATGGGGGTTGGTTGAGTAACTCCTGGTTAGAGAGAGATGGGGGTTGGTTGAGTAACTCCTGGGTAGAGAGAGATGGGGGTTGGTTGAGTAACTCCTGGATAGAGAGAGATGGGGGTTGGTTGAGTAACTCCTGGATAGAGATGGGTGTTGGTTGAGTAACTCCTGGGTAGAGTTGGGGGTTGGTTGAGTAACTCCTGGGTAGAGTTGGGGGTTGGTTGAGTAACTCCTGGTTAGAGAGAGATGGGGGTTGGTTGAGTAACTCCTGGTTAGAGAGAGATGGGGGTTGGTTGAGTAACTCCTGGGTAGAGATGGGGGTTGGTTGAGTAACTCCTGGTTAGAGATGGGGGTTGGTTGAGTAACTCCTGGTTAGAGAGAGATGGGGGTTGGTTGAGTAACTCCTGGTTAGAGAGAGATGGGGGTTGGTTGAGTAACTTCTGGTTAGAGAGAGTTGGGGGTTGGTTGTGTAGCTCCTGGGTAGAGAGAGATGGGGGTTGGTTGAGTAACTCCTGGGTAGAGAGAGATGGGGGTTGGTTGAGTAACTCCTAGTTAGAGAGAGATGGGGGTTGGTTGAGTAACTCCTGGTTAGAGAGAGATGGGGGTTGGTTGAGTAACTCCTGGGTAGAGAGAGATGGGGGTTGGTTGAGTAACTCCTGGTTAGAGAGAAATGGGGGTTGGTTGAGTAACTCCTAGTTAGAGAGAGTTGGGGGTTGGTTGAGTAACTCCTGGTTAGAGAGAGATGGGGGTTGGTTGAGTAACTCCTGGGTAGAGAGAGATGGGGGTTGGTTGAGTAACTCCTGGTTAGAGAGAGTTGGGGGTTGGTTGAGTAACTCCTGGATAGAGAGAGATGGGGGTTGGTTGAGTAACTCCTGGATAGAGAAAGATGGGGGTTGGTTGAGTAACTCCTGGATAGAGATGGGTGTTGGTTGAGTAACTCCTGGGTAGAGTTGGGGGTTGGTTGAGTAACTCCTGGTTAGAGTTGGGGGTTGGTTGAGTAACTCCTGGTTAGAGAGAGATGGGGGTTGGTTGAGTAACTCCTGGTTAGAGAGAGATGGGGGTTGGTTGAGTAACTCCTGGGTAGAGAGAGATGGGGGTTGGTTGAGTAACTCCTGGTTAGAGAGAGATGGGGGTTGGTTGAGTAACTCCTGGTTAGAGAGAGATGGGGGTTGGTTGAGTAACTCCTGGTTAGAGAGAGATGGGGGTTGGTTGAGTAACTCCTGGGTAGAGAGAGATGGGGGTTGGTTGAGTAACTCCTGGATAGAGAGAGATGGGGGTTGGTTGAGTAACTCCTGGATAGAGATGGGTGTTGGTTGAGTAACTCCTGGGTAGAGTTGGGGGTTGGTTGAGTAACTCCTGGGTAGAGTTGGGGGTTGGTTGAGTAACTCCTGGTTAGAGAGAGATGGGGGTTGGTTGAGTAACTCCTGGTTAGAGAGAGATGGGGGTTGGTTGAGTAACTCCTGGGTAGAGATGGGGGTTGGTTGAGTAACTCCTGGTTAGAGATGGGGGTTGGTTGAGTAACTCCTGGTTAGAGAGAGATGGGGGTTGGTTGAGTAACTCCTGGTTAGAGAGAGATGGGGGTTGGTTGAGTAACTTCTGGTTAGAGAGAGTTGGGGGTTGGTTGTGTAGCTCCTGGGTAGAGAGAGATGGGGGTTGGTTGAGTAACTCCTGGGTAGAGAGAGATGGGGGTTGGTTGAGTAACTCCTAGTTAGAGAGAGATGGGGGTTGGTTGAGTAACTCCTGGTTAGAGAGAGATGGGGGTTGGTTGAGTAACTCCTGGGTAGAGAGAGATGGGGGTTGGTTGAGTAACTCCTGGTTAGAGAGAAATGGGGGTTGGTTGAGTAACTCCTAGTTAGAGAGAGTTGGGGGTTGGTTGAGTAACTCCTGGTTAGAGAGAGATGGGGGTTGGTTGAGTAACTCCTGGGTAGAGAGAGATGGGGGTTGGTTGAGTAACTCCTGGTTAGAGAGAGTTGGGGGTTGGTTGAGTAACTCCTGGATAGAGAGAGATAGGGGTTGGTTGAGTAACTCCTGGTTAGAGAGAGTTGGGGGTTGGTTGAGTAACTCCTGGGTAGAGAGAGATGGGGGTTGGTTGAGTAACTCCTGGGTAGAGAGAGATGGGGGTTGGTTGAGTAACTCCTGGTTAGAGAGAGATGGGGGTTGGTTGAGTCACTCCTGGGTAGAGAGAGATGGGGGTTGGTTGAGTAACTCCTGGATAGAGAGAGATGGGGGTTGGTTGAGTAACTCCTGGTTAGAGAGAGATGGGGGTTGGTTGAGTAACTCCTAGGTAGAGAGAGATGGGGGTTGGTTGAGTAACTCCTGGTTAGAGAGAGATGGGGGTTGGTTGAGTAACTCCTAGGTAGAGAGAGATGGGGGTTGGTTGAGTAACTCCTGGTTAGAGTTGGGGGTTGGTTGAGTAACTCCTGGTTAGAGTTGGGGGTTGGTTGAGTAACTCCTGGGTAGAGAGAGATGGGGGTTGGTTGAGTAACTCCTGGATAGAGAGAGATGGGGGTTGGTTGAGTAACTCCTGGGTAGAGAGAGATGGGGGTTGGTTGAGTAACTCCTGGTTAGAGAGAGATGGGGGTTGGTTGAGTAACTCCTGGTTAGAGAGAGATGGGGGTTGGTTGAGTAACTCCTGGGTAGAGAGAGATGGGGGTTGGTTGAGTAACTCCTGGATAGAGAGAGATGGGGGTTGGTTGAGTAACTCCTGGATAGAGAGAGTTGGGGGTTGGTTGAGTAACTCCTGGGTAGAGAGAGATGAGGGTTGGTTGAGTAACTCCTGGTTAGAGAGAGTTGGGGGATGGTTGAGTAACTCCTGGTTAGAGAGAGATGGGGGTTGGTTGAGTAACTCCTAGGTAGAGAGAGATGGGGGTTGGTTGAGTAACTCCTAGGTAGAGAGAGATGGGGGTTGGTTGAGTAACTCCTAGGTAGAGAGAGATGGGGGTTGGTTGAGTAACTCCTGGGTAGAGAGAGATGGGGGTTGGTTGAGTAACTCCTGGGTAGAGTTGGGGGTTGGTTGAGTAACTCCTGGTTAGAGTTGGGGGTTGGTTGAGTAACTCCTGGTTAGAGTTGGGGGTTGGTTGAGTAACTCCTGGTTAGAGTTGGGGGTTGGTTGAGTAACTCCTGGTTTAGAGTTGGGGGTTGGTTGAGTAACTCCTGGTTAGAGTTGGGGGTTGGTTGAGTAACTCCTGGATAGAGCGATGGGGTTGGTTGAGTAACTCCTGGTTAGAGAGAGATGGGGGTTGGTTGAGTAACTCCTGGTTAGAGAGAGATGGGGGTTGGTTGAGTAACTCCTGGATAGAGAGAGATGGGGGTTGGTTGAGTAACTCCTGGTTAGAGAGAGATGGGGGTTAGTTGAGTAACTCCTGGTTAGAGATGGGGGTTGGTTGAGTAACTCCTGGTTAGAGAGAGATGGGGGTTGGTTGAGTAACTCCTGGGTAGAGAGAGATGGGGGTTGGTTGAGTAACTCCTGGTTAGAGAGAGATGGGGGTTGGTTGAGTAACTCCTGGGTAGAGAGAGATGGGGCTTGGTTGAGTAACTCCTGGTTAGAGAGAGATGGGGGTTGGTTGAGTAACTCCTGGTTAGAGAGAGATGGGGGTTGGTTGAGTAACTCCTGGGTAGAGAGAGATGGGGGTTGGTTGAGTAACTCCTGGATAGAGATGGGTGTTGGTTGAGTAACTCCTGGGTAGAGTTGGGGGTTGGTTGAGTAACTCCTGGTTAGAGTTGGGGGTTGGTTGAGTAACTCCTGGTTAGAGAGAGATGGGGGTTGGTTGAGTAACTCCTGGTTAGAGAGAGATGGGGGTTGGTTGAGTAACTCCTGGGTAGAGAGAGATGGGGGTTGGTTGAGTAACTCCTGGTTAGAGAGAGATGGGGGTTGGTTGAGTAACTCCTGGTTAGAGAGAGATGGGGGTTGGTTGAGTAACTCCTGGTTAGAGAGAGATGGGGGTTGGTTGAGTAACTCCTGGGTAGAGAGAGATGGGGGTTGGTTGAGTAACTCCTGGATAGAGAGAGATGGGGGTTGGTTGAGTAACTCCTGGATAGAGATGGGTGTTGGTTGAGTAACTCCTGGGTAGAGTTGGGGGTTGGTTGAGTAACTCCTGGTTAGAGTTAGGGGTTGGTTGAGTAACTCCTGGTTAGAGAGAGATGGGGGTTGGTTGAGTAACTCCTGGGTAGAGATGGGGGTTGGTTGAGTAACTCCTGGTTAGAGATGGGGGTTGGTTGAGTAACTCCTGGTTAGAGAGAGATGGGGGTTGGTTGAGTAACTCCTGGTTAAGGAGAGATGGGGGTTGGTTGAGTAACTCCTGGTTAGAGAGAGTTGGGGGTTGGTTGTGTAGCTCCTGGGTAGAGAGAGATGGGGGTTGGTTGAGTAACTCCTGGGTAGAGAGAGATGGGGGTTGGTTGAGTAACTCCTGGGTAGAGAGAGATGGGGGTTGGTTGAGTAACTCCTGGGTAGAGAGAGATGGGTGTTGGTTGAGTAACTCCTGGTTAGAGAGAAATGGGGGTTGGTTGAGTAACTCCTAGTTAGAGAGAGTTGGGGGTTGGTTGAGTAACTCCTGGGTAGAGAGAGATGGGGGTTGGTTGAGTAACTCCTGGTTAGAGAGAGATGGGGGTTGGTTGAGTAACTCCTGGTCAGAGAGAGTTGGGGGTTGGTTGAGTAACTCCTGGTTAGAGAGAGTTGGGGGTTGGTTGAGTAACTCCTGGTTAGAGAGAGTTGGGGGTTGGTTGAGTAACTCCTAGTTAGAGAGAGATGGGGGTTGGTTGAGTAACTCCTAAGTAGAGAGAGTTGGGGGTTGGTTGAGTAACTCCTGGATAGAGAGAGTTGGGGGTTGGTTGAGTAACTCCTGGTTAGAGAGAGTTGGGGGTTGGTTGAGTAACTCCTGGGTAGAGAGAGATGGGGGTTGGTTGAGTAACTCCTGGGTAGAGAGAGATGGGGGTTGGTTGAGTAACTCCTGGTTAGAAAGAGTTGGGGGTTGGTTGAGTAACTCCTGGTTAGAGAGAGTTGGGGGTTGGTTGAGTAACTCCTAGTTAGAGAGAGATGGGGGTTGGTTGAGTAACTCCTAAGTAGAGAGAGTTGGGGGTTGGTTGAGTAACTCCTGGTTAGAGAGAGTTGGGGGTTGGTTGAGTAACTCCTGGGTAGAGAGAGATGGGGGTTGGTTGAGTAACTCCTGGTTAGAGAGAGTTGGGGGTTGGTTGAGTAACTCCTGGGTAGAGAGAGATGGGGGTTGGTTGAGTAACTCCTGGGTAGAGAGAGATGGGGGTTGGTTGAGTAACTCCTGGTTAGAGAGAGATGGGGGTTGGTTGAGTAACTCCTGGGTAGAGAGAGATGGGGGTTGGTTGAGTAACTCCTGGATAGAGAGAGATGGGGGTTGGTTGAGTAACTCCTGGTTAGAGAGAGATGGGGGTTGGTTGAGTAACTCCTAGGTAGAGAGAGATGGGGGTTGGTTGAGTAACTCCTGGTTAGAGATAGATGGGGGTTGGTTGAGTAACTCCTAGGTAGAGAGAGATGGGGGTTGGTTGAGTAACTCCTGGTGAGAGTTGGGGGTTGGTTGAGTAACTCCTGGGTAGAGAGAGATGGGGGTTGGTTGAGTAACTCCTGGATAGAGAGAGATGGGGGTTGGTTGAGTAACTCCTGGGTAGAGAGAGATGGGGGTTGGTTGAGTAACTCCTAGTTAGAGAGAGATGGGGGTTGGTTGAGTAACTCCTGGTTAGAGAGAGATGGGGGTTGGTTGAGTAACTCCTGGTTAGAGAGAGATGGGGGTTGGTTGAGTAACTCCTGGGTAGAGAGAGATGGGGGTTGGTTGAGTAACTCCTGGGTAGAGAGAGATGGGGGTTGGTTGAGTAACTCCTGGATAGAGAGAGATGGGGGTTGGTTGAGTAACTCCTGGATAGAGAGAGTTGGGGGTTGGTTGAGTAACTCCTGGGTAGAGAGAGATGAGGGTTGGTTGAGTAACTCCTGGTTAGAGAGAGTTGGGGGTTGGTTGAGTAACTCCTAGTTAGAGAGAGATGGGGGTTGGTTGAGTAACTCCTAAGTAGAGAGAGTTGGGGGTTGGTTGAGTAACTCCTGGTTAGAGAGAGATGGGGGTTGGTTGAGTAACTCCTGGTTAGAGAGAGATGGGGGTTGGTTGAGTAACTCCTGGTTAGAGAGAGATGGGGGTTGGTTGAGTAACTCCTAGGTAGAGAGAGATGGGGGTTGGTTGAGTAACTCCTAGGTAGAGAGAGATGGGGGTTGGTTGAGTAACTCCTAGGTAGAGAGAGATGGGGGTTGGTTGAGTAACTCCTGGGTAGAGAGAGATGGGGGTTGGTTGAGTAACTCCTGGGTAGAGTTGGGGGTTGGTTGAGTAACTCCTGGTTAGAGTTGGGGGTTGGTTGAGTAACTCCTGGTTAGAGTTGGGGGTTGGTTGAGTAACTCCTGGTTAGAGTTGGGGGTTGGTTGAGTAACTCCTGGTTAGAGTTGGGGGTTGGTTGAGTAACTCCTGGATAGAGCGATGGGGTTGGTTGAGTAACTCCTGGGTAGAGAGAGATGGGGGTTGGTTGAGTAACTCCTGGTTAGAGAGAGATGGGGGTTGGTTGAGTAACTCCTGGATAGAGAGAGATGGGGGTTGGTTGAGTAACTCCTGGTTAGAGAGAGATGGGGGTTAGTTGAGTAACTCCTGGTTAGAGATGGGGGTTGGTTGAGTAACTCCTGGTTAGAGAGAGATGGGGGTTGGTTGAGTAACTCCTGGTTAGAGAGAGATGGGGGTTGGTTGAGTAACTCCTGGTTAGAGAGAGATGGGGCTTGGTTGAGTAACTCCTGGATAGAGATGGGTGTTGGTTGAGTAACTCCTGGGTAGAGTTGGGGGTTGGTTGAGTAACTCCTGGTTAGAGATGGGGGTTGGTTGAGTAACTCCTGGTTAGAGAGAGATGGGGGTTGGTTGAGTAACTCCTGGGTAGAGAGAGATGGGGGTTGGTTGAGTAACTCCTGGATAGAGAGAGATGGGGGTTGGTTGAGTAACTCCTGGATAGAGATGGGTGTTGGTTGAGTAACTCCTGGGTAGAGTTGGGGGTTGGTTGAGTAACTCCTGTTTAGAGTTGGGGGTTGGTTGAGTAACTCCTGGTTAGAGAGAGATGGGGGTTGGTTGAGTAACTCCTGGGTAGAGATGGGGGTTGGTTGAGTAACTCCTGGTTAGAGATGGGGGTTGGTTGAGTAACTCCTGGTTAGAGAGAGATGGGGGTTGGTTGAGTAACTCCTGGTTAGAGAGAGTTGGGGGTTGGTTGTGTAGCTCCTGGGTAGAGAGAGATGGGGGTTGGTTGAGTAACTCCTGGGTAGAGAGAGATGGGGGTTGGTTGAGTAACTCCTAGGTAGAGAGAGATGGGGGTTGGTTGAGTAACTCCTGGTTAGAGAGAGATGGGGGTTGGTTGAGTAACTCCTGGGTAGAGAGAGATGGGGGTTGGTTGAGTAACTCCTGGTTAGAGAGAAATGGGGGTTGGTTGAGTAACTCCTGGTTAGAGAGAGATGGGGGTTGGTTGAGTAACTCCTGGTTAGAGAGAGATGGGGGTTGGTTGAGTAACTCCTGGGTAGAGAGAGATGGGGGTTGGTTGAGTAACTCCTGGTTAGAGAGAGATGGGGGTTGGTTGAGTAACTCCTGGTTAGAGAGAGATGGGGGTTGGTTGAGTAACTCCTGGTTAGAGAGAGATGGGGGTTGGTTGAGTAACTCCTGGGTAGAGAGAGATGGGGGTTGGTTGAGTAACTCCTGGATAGAGAGAGATGGGGGTTGGTTGAGTAACTCCTGGATAGAGATGGGTGTTGGTTGAGTAACTCCTGGGTAGAGTTGGGGGTTGGTTGAGTAACTCCTGGTTAGAGTTGGGGGTTGGTTGAGTAACTCCTGGTTAGAGAGAGATGGGGGTTGGTTGAGTAACTCCTGGGTAGAGATGGGGGTTGGTTGAGTAACTCCTGGTTAGAGATGGGGGTTGGTTGAGTAACTCCTGGTTAGAGAGAGATGGGGGTTGGTTGAGTAACTCCTGGTTAGAGAGAGATGGGGGTTGGTTGAGTAACTCCTGGTTAGAGAGAGTTGGGGGTTGGTTGTGTATCTCCTGGGTAGAGAGAGATGGGGGTTGGTTGAGTAACTCCTGGGTAGAGAGAGATGGGGGTTGGTTGAGTAACTCCTAGGTAGAGAGAGATGGGGGTTGGTTGAATAACTCCTGGTTAGAGAGAGATGGGGGTTGGTTGAGTAACTCCTGGGTAGAGAGAGATGGGGGTTGGTTGAGTAACTCCTGGTTAGAGAGAAATGGGGGTTGGTTGAGTAACTCCTAGTTAGAGAGAGTTGGGGGTTGGTTGAGTAACTCCTGGTTAGAGAGAGATGGGGGTTGGTTGAGTAACTCCTGGGTAGAGAGAGATGGGGGTTGGTTGAGTAACTCCTGGTTAGAGAGAGATGGGGGTTGGTTGAGTAACTCCTGGTTAGAGAGAGTTGGGGGTTGGTTGAGTAACTCCTGGTTAGAGAGAGTTGGGGGTTGGTTGAGTAACTCCTAGTTAGAGAGAGATGGGGGTTGGTTGAGTAACTCCTAAGTAGAGAGAGTTGGGGGTTGGTTGAGTAACTCCTGGATAGAGAGAGATGGGGGTTGGTTGAGTAACTCCTGGTTAGAGAGAGTTGGGGGTTGGTTGAGTAACTCCTGGGTAGAGAGAGATGGGGGTTGGTTGAGTAACTCCTGGGTAGAGAGAGATGGGGGTTGGTTGAGTAACTCCTGGTTAGAGAGAGATGGGGGTTGGTTGAGTAACTCCTGGTTAGAGAGAGATGGGGGTTGGTTGAGTAACTCCTGGGTAGAGAGAGATGGGGGTTGGTTGAGTAACTCCTGGATAGAGAGAGATGGGGGTTGGTTGAGTAACTCCTGGTTAGAGAGAGATGGGGGTTGGTTGAGTAACTCCTGGTTAGAGAGAGATGGGGGTTGGTTGAGTAACTCCTAGGTAGAGAGAGATGGGGGTTGGTTGAGTAACTCCTGGTTAGAGTTGGGGGTTGGTTGAGTAACTCCTGGTTAGAGTTGGGGGTTGGTTGAGTAACTCCTGGGTAGAGAGAGATGGGGGTTGGTTGAGTAACTCCTGGATAGAGAGAGATGGGGGTTGGTTGAGTAACTCCTGGGTAGAGAGAGATGGGGGTTGGTTGAGTAACTCCTAGTTAGAGAGAGATGGGGGTTGGTTGAGTAACTCCTGGTTAGAGAGAGATGGGGGTTGGTTGAGTAACTCCTGGTTAGAGAGAGATGGGGGTTGGTTGAGTAACTCCTGGGTAGAGAGAGATGGGGGTTGGTTGAGTAACTCCTGGATAGAGAGAGATGGGGGTTGGTTGAGTAACTCCTGGGTAGAGAGAGATGGGGGTTGGTTGAGTAACTCCTGGTTAGAGAGAGATGGGGGTTGTTTGAGTAACTCCTGGTTAGAGAGAGTTGGGGGTTGGTTGAGTAACTCCTGGGTAGAGAGAGATGGGGGTTGGTTGAGTAACTCCTGGGTAGAGAGAGATGGGGGTTGGTTGAGTAACTCCTGGTTAGAGAGAGATGGGGGTTGGTTGAGTAACTCCTGGGTAGAGAGAGATGGGGGTTGGTTGAGTAACTCCTGGATAGAGAGAGATGGGGGTTGGTTGAGTAACTCCTGGTTAGAGAGAGATGGGGGTTGGTTGAGTAACTCCTAGGTAGAGAGAGATGGGGGTTGGTTGAGTAACTCCTGGTTAGAGAGAGATGGGGGTTGGTTGAGTAACTCCTAGGTAGAGAGAGATGGGGGTTGGTTGAGTAACTCCTGGTTAGAGTTGGGGTTTGGTTGAGTAACTCCTGGTTAGAGTTGGGGGTTGGTTGAGTAACTCCTGGGTAGAGAGAGATGGGGGTTGGTTGAGTAACTCCTGGATAGAGAGAGATGGGGGTTGGTTGAGTAACTCCTGGGTAGAGAGAGATGGGGGTTGGTTGAGTAACTCCTAGTTAGAGAGAGATGGGGGTTGGTTGAGTAACTCCTGGTTAGAGAGAGATGGGGGTTGGTTGAGTAACTCCTGGTTAGAGAGAGATGGGGGTTGGTTGAGTAACTCCTGGGTAGAGAGAGATGGGGGTTGGTTGAGTAACTCCTGGATAGAGAGAGATGGGGGTTGGTTGAGTAACTCCTGGGTAGAGAGAGATGGGGGTTGGTTGAGTAACTCCTGGTTAGAGAGAGATGGGGGTTGTTTGAGTAACTCCTGGTTAGAGAGAGTTGGGGGTTGGTTGAGTAACTCCTGGTTTGAGAGAGTTGGGGGTTGGTTGAGTAACTCCTAGTTAGAGAGAGATGGGGGTTGGTTGAGTAACTCCTAAGTAGAGAGAGTTGTTGGTTGGTTGAGTAACTCCTGGGTAGACAGAGATGGGGGTTGGTTGAGTAACTCCTGGGTAGAGAGAGATGGGGGTTGGTTGAGTAAATCCTGGATAGAGAGAGTTGACCAGAGGGCCCTGGTCAACCAAGATGGCGTAGCAGTCCAGACGTGGTTTGTCGTTCTCCAATGTACATTTTGTATTTTTCGCCTTTTTTGGGGTATATATTTAAATTTATTTTCAATATTTTTTCAATTTTTAAATTAAATATACCTTCCGGTAACCCGCCTCACCCAATGTGATACGGATCCGCTATTTTTAGACCTTATAGCCAGAACCTCCATCAGCAGCTAGCCATCAGAAGCTAACCAGCTAATTAGCTACTAGCTATTTAGTCATTGTCAGCCACTGCTAGCGGCCTTTACCTTCTGCACAGACACCAGCCGCTTTTAGGCTGGATAATACTTGCCAGCCTGCCAGTATCGGACTGTTTCCTCCACTACAACGCCGGATTCCTGCCATAAACCCTGGACCACTACTCCTGATCATCATAGCTAGCTAGCTGCCACCGAGTGGCCCAGCCCCGAAGCTAGCCCCGAGCTAGGCCCAGCCCTGAAGCTAGCTATGAGCTAGGCCCAGCCCCGAAGCTAGCCCTGAGCTAGGCCCGAAGCTAGCCCTGAGCTAGGCCCAGCCCCCACCCCCCGGCCTGCTCACTGATCACTCGGCTACACAGCTGATGCCTCCCGGACTCTACCCCAACACGGCTAGAATCCACTACTCCACCGGATCCTTGCCGTGAGCTCTGGACCTTTGCATCGGATCATCGCTGCTAGCTAGCTGATACCAAGTGGCTATAGCGGCTAATGCCCTTGTCCCGAAAGCTAGCAACAGTTAGCCGCAAGCCAGGAGCATCTCCTGGCCAGCAAACAAAATTACTACAACTACAATACCTCTTTCGCTACTGGCATGGACCCTTTGTCGTCACGGCGCCCCGCCGTACCACCACGACTGGTCTGCCGACGTAACTCCATCCGCTGTGCCATCAAGCGGCCTTTGCCGGATGTCGGAGCAGACGCTTTTACTAGCCCCGGCCTGCTAACGTTAACCGCTGTGTGTCCCGCTTGCTAGCGTAGTAACAACTACCCCGGCTTCCCTGTTTCATCTATTGCTGTTCACTTGGCTACATAGCTGATGCCTGCTGGACTGTTCATTAATCCCGGTACTTCATTTTGTTTATTTTTCATCCCCAGCCTCGAACTCAGGCCCTGTGTGTAGTTAATCGACCCTCTCTGCCCATTCATCGCCATTTTACCTGTTGTTGTTGTCTAAGCTGATTAGCTGTTGTTGTCTTACCCGTTCTTGTCTTAGCTAGCTCTGCCAATCAACACCTGTGATTGCTTTATTGCTTTATGTCTCTATCAAATGTCAATATGCCTTGTATACTGTTGTTTAGGATAATTATCATTGTTTTAGTTTACTGCGGAGCCCCTAGTCCCACTCAACATGCCACCTCCCACACATGCGGTGACCTCGCCCAGCATAACTAGCGCGTCCAGAGATGCAACCACTCTCGCCACTCAATGCCTGGGTTTACCTCCACTGTACCCGCACCCCACCATACCCCCGTCTGTACATTATGCCGTGAATCTATTCTACCACTCCCAGAAATCGGCTCCTTTAATTCTCTGTCCCCAATGCACTAGACGACCAGTTTTGATAGCCTTTAGCCGTACCCTCATACTACTCCTCCTCTGTTCCTCTGATGATGTAGAGGTTAATCCAGGCTCTGCGTGTCCCCAGGCACCCTCATTTGTTGACTTCTGTAACCGAAAAGGCCTTGGTTTCATGCATGTTAAGTTTCTCTGCATTAACTGCCCCGGCTACTAGGAGTTCCGCCTCTAGGTGAACGTTTCCTTGTTTGCTTATGGCGGAATGCAGGTCATTCAGTGCTGTCTTAGTGTCAGCTTCTGACTGTGGTGGTATGTGAACAGCTACCAAAAATACAGATGAAAACCATCGGTAGATAGTGTGGTCTACAGTTTATCATGAGGTACTCTACCTCGGGCGAGCAATAGCTCGAGACTTCCTTAGATATCGTGCACCAACTGTTATTTACAAAAATACATAGTCCGTCTGTCACGATCGTCGTAATGAGGCAGAGTGGACCAAGGCGCAGCGTGATAGAACGACAGCTTCTTTATTATGAAGACGAACAAAGGAACAAAAACAACAAACAGACGACCGTGAAGCTATATCCAACAAAATAATGCTGACACTAAACACTACACATAGACAATTACCCACAATAACCTAATGCCTATGGCTGCCTTAAATATGGCTCCCAATCAGAGACAACAATAAACAGCTGTCTCTGATTGAGAACCAAACCAGGCAACCATGGACTTTCCTAAACCTCTATACTGAACACAACCCCATACACTCAACAAAAACCCCTATACAATACAACCACCCAAGACGAGACAAATACATACAAAACATCTCCCCTGTCACACCCTGACCTAACCAAAACATTACAGAAAACAAAGAATACTAAGGCCAGGGCGTGACACTGTCGCCCCTTGTCTTACCAGATGCCGCTGTTCTATCCTGCCAGTGTGGCGTATAACCAGCCAGCTGTATGTTGATAATGTCGTCATTCAGCCACGACTCCGTGAAGCATAAGATATTACAGTTTTGAATGTCCCGTTGGTAGTTTAATCTTGCAGGTAGGTAATCTATTTTATTCAACACAGATTGCACGTTTGCTATCAGAATGGAAGGAAGTGGTTTTTTCTCGGTCATAAATGGCGGGAGCGGCAACATTATGTACAAAATAAGTTTAAAAAAATAAGTTACAAACAACGCAAATAAATGAACAAAATAACACAATAGGTTGGGGGCACGTAAAGCGTCTGCCTTCTTCTCCGGCGCCATTTTACATCATGATTACACACACAAACACAAACACACACAAACGCTCACACAAACACAAACACAAACACACACAAACACACACAAACGCTCACACAAACACAAACACAAACACACACAAACACACACAAACGCTCACACAAACACAAACGCTCACACAAACACAAACACACACAAACGCTCACACAAACACAAACGCTCACACAAACACAAACACACACAAACGCTCACACAAACACAAGCACACACAGTCACACATTTCGTCAGAAACATTCAGGAAAGTATTGGGTGGTTAGAATGAGTAAAGGATCACATCGCTGTGCCCATGGCTCCAAGGCAGTGCTCAAAAGACACACACAGACACTGTACTGGCTCCAAGGCAGTGCTCAAAAGACACACACAGACACTGTATTGGCTCCAGGACAGGGCTCAGACTGTAAAGATATGCAGTCTGACCAGTGGCGAATTTAGCATGTTAATCTTGGTGCAGCAAACCCCCCAGAAATTGGGAGGGATGCACGCCAGCAAAGCCACAACACTAAACAACACATTCATTGCACTATAACGGTGACAAACGTTACCCACAAAGTGTTAGGGCCTAAAAATAATTCTGCCCCAAGCCGATTAACCACTTCTTCAAAGAGGGTGACACTCTAGACACAAACTGCTACAGACCTATATCCATCCTGCCCTGCCTTTCTAAAGTCTTCGAATGCCAAGTTAATAAACTGATCACTGACCATTTCGAATCCCACCATACCTTCTCCGCTTTGCAATCCGGTTTCCGAGCTGGTCACGGGTGCACCTCAGCCACACACAAGGTACTAAACTATATCATAACCTCCATCGATAAGAGACATTACTGTGCAGCCGTATTCATCGACCTGGCCAAGGCTTTCGACTCTGTCAATCACCACATTCTTATTGACAGACTCGACAGCCTTGGTTTCTCAAATGATTGCCTCGCCTGGTTCATCAACTTCTTATCAGATAGAGTTCAGTGTGTCAAATCGGAGGGCCTGTTGTCCGGACCTCTGGCAGTCTCTATGGGGGTGACACAGGGTTAAATTCTCGGGCTGACTCTTTTCTCTGTATACATCAATGATGTCGCTCTTGCTGCTGGTGATTCTCTGATCCACCTCTACGCAGACAACACCATTCTGTATACATCTGGCCCTTCTTTGGCCACTGTGCTAACTAACCTCCAGACGACCTTCAATGCCATACAACTCTCCTTCCGTGGCCTCCGACTGCTCTTAAATACAAGTAAAACTAAATGCATGCTCTTCAACCGATCTCTGCCTGCACCTGCCCGCCCGTCTAACATCACTACTCTGGACGGCTCTGACTTAGAATATGTGGACAACTATAAATACCTAGGTGTCTGGTTAGACTGTAAACTCTCCTTCCAGACTTACATTAAGCATCTCCAATACAAAAGTAAATCTAGAATCGGCTTCCTATTTCGCAACAAAGCATCCTTCACTCATGCTGCCAAACATACCTTCATAAAACTGACCATCCTACCGATCCTCGACTTGGGCGATGTCATCTATAAAATAGCCTCCAACACTCTACTCAGCAAATTGGATGCAGTCTATCACAGTGCCATCCGTTTTGTCACCGAAGCCCCATACACTACCCACCACTGCGACCTGTACACTCTCGTTGGCTGGCCCTCGCTTCATACTCGTCACCAAACCCACTGGCTCCAGGTCAGTCTCTGCTAGGTAAAGCCCCGCCTTATCTCAGCTCACTGGTCACCATAGCAGCACCCACCCATAGCACGCGTTCCAGCAGGTATATCTCACTGGTCACCCCCAAAGGCAATTCCTCATTTGGCCGCCTTTCCTTCCAGTTCTCTGCTCCCAATGACTGGAACGAACTGAAAAAATTCCCTGCACCTGTACATAGCCCATCTGTAAACAGCCCATCCAACTACCTCATCTCCATACTGTATTTATTTATTCATCTTGCTCCTTTGCACCCCGATATCTCTACTTGCACATTCATCTTCTGCACATCCTACCATTCCAGTGTCTAATTGCTATATTGTAATTACTTCGCCACCATGGCCTATTTATTGCCTTACCTCCCTTATCTTACCTCATTTACACACACTGTATATAGACTTTTCTTTTTTATACTGTATTATTGACTGTATGTTTTGTTTACTCCATGTGTCACTCTGTGTTGTTGTATGTGTCGAACTGCTTTGCTTTATCTTGGCCAGGTCGGCAGTTGTAAATGAGAACTTGTTCTCAACTAGCCTACCTGGTTAAATAAAGGTGAAATAACATTTAAAAAAAATAAAAAGATGGGGTTGGTTGAGTAAATCCCGGGTAGAGAGAGAGAAGGCAGACATGCTGTTGTGTGGCAACATGGTTATCTTGCTCATCTAGAGAAGCCGGCAAGGCCTTTGGCAACATGGTTATCTTGCTCATCTAGAGAAACCGGCAAGGCCTTTGCCCTAAATGGCACCCTCTTGTTCCACAGTGCACCACTTGGCCCATAACGTCTGGCATGTTCCACTTTCATGGTCTACTGTTATAACACCACGATGTACAGTAGGCCTATATCACACTATTACGTACAGGAACACCTAATCCATGAGTTTATCCATGACCTTATCTGATTGGTCAAAAGGAAACCCACATTAACAGTAAGACTTCCTGCAGCATGGAGGAGGGGGGGGGGGGGACTACCCTACCCGCATACCCTTTTGACCCCATAAATCCCCTCACTTCTGCACCCTAACCCTTTGCCCACTGCACCTTGAACTCTGTGCCCTGTCCAATAACAGACAGGAAGCCTGCACTGCCTTATGGGAGCCACACCAACACAGCAATGTTGTTACCTAGCGCCATCATATTAACTGTCTTTCCCAGCACTACACAGCAATGTTGTTACCTAGCGACATCATATTAACTGTCTTTCCCAGCACTACACAGTAATGTTGTTACCTAGTGACATCATATTAACTGTCTTTCCCAGCACTACACAGCAATGTTGTTACCTAGCGACATCAAATTAACTGTCTTTCCCAGCACTACACAGTAATGTTGTTACCTAGCGACATCATATTAACTGTCTTTCTCGCTCTACACAGTAATGTTGTTACCTAGCGACATCATATTAACTGTCTTTCCCAGCACTACACAGCAATGTTGTTACCTAGCGACATCATATTAACTGTCTTTCCCAGCACTACACAGTAATGTTGTTACCTAGCGACATCATATTAACTGTCTATGCCAGCACTACACAGTAATGTTGTTACCTAGCGACATCATATTAACTGTCTATGCCAGCACTACACAGTAATGTTGTTACCTAGCGACATCATATTAACTGTCTTTCCCAGCAGTACACAGCAATGTTGTTACCTAGCGACATCATACTAACTGTCTATGCCAGCACTACACAGTAATGTTGTTACCTAGCGACTTCATATTAACTGTCTTTCCCAGCACTACACAGTAATGTTGTTACCTAGCGACATCATACTAACTGTCTATGCCAGCACTACACAGTAATGTTGTTACCTAGCGACATCATACTAACTGTCTATGCCAGCACTACACAGTAATGTTGTTACCTAGCGACTTCATATTAACTGTCTTTCCCAGCACTACACAGCAATGTTGTTACCTAGCGACATCATATTAACTGTCTTTCCCAGCACTGCACAGTAATGTTGTTACCTAGCGACATCATATTAACTGTCTTTCCCAGCACTACACAGTAATGTTGTTACCTAGCGACATCATACTAACTGTCTATGCCAGCACTACACAGTAATGTTGTTACCTAGCGACTTCATATTAACTGTCTTTCCCAGCACTACACAGCAATGTTGTTGCCTAGCGACATCATACTAACTGTCTTTCTCGCTCTACACAACAATTTTGTCGTCATTTAGCAGACACGCATATCCAGAGCAACTTACCATCATACATGTTTACCAACATGACAATACTACAATGTCTCCCTGTCCCATCTCTAGTATACACAGCAATGTCTCCCTGTCCCATCTCTAGTATACACAGCAATGTCTCCCTGTCCCATCTCTAGTATACACAGCAATGTCTCCCTGTCCCATCTCTAGTATACACAGCAATGTCTCCCTGTCCCATCTCTAGTATACACAGCAATGTCTCCCTGTCTCATCTCTAGTATACACAGCAATGTCTCCCTGTCCCATCTCTAGTATACACAGCAATATCTCCCTGTCCCATCTCTAGTATACACAGCAATGTCTCCCTGTCCCATCTCTAGTATACACAGCAATATCTCCCTGTCCCATCTCTAGTATACACAGCAATGTCTCCCTGTCCCATCTCTAGTATACACAGCAATGTCTCCCTGTCTCATCTCTAGTATACACAGCAATGTCTCCTTGTCCCATCTCTAGTTTACACAGCAATGTCTCCCTGTCCCATCTCTAGTATACACAGCAATGTCTCCTTGTCCCATCTCTAGTTTACACAGCAATGTCTCCCTGTCTCATCTCTAGTATACACAGCAATGTCTCCTTGTCCCATCTCTAGTATACACAGCAATGTCTCCCTGTCCCATCTCTAGTATACACAGCAATGTCTCCCTGTCTCATCTCTAGTATACACAGCAATGTCTCCCTGTCTCATCTCTAGTATACACAGCAATGTCTCCTTGTCCCATCTCTAGTTTACACAGCAATGTCTCCCTGTCTCATCTCTAGTATACACAGCAATGTCTCCCTGTCCCATCTCTAGTATACACAGCAATGTCTCCCTGTCTCATCTCTAGTATACACAGCAATGTCTCCCTGTCCCATCTCTAGTATACACAGCAATGTCTCCCTGTCTCATCTCTAGTATACACAGCAATGTCTCCCTGTCCCATCTCTAGTATACACAGCAATGTCTCCCTGTCTCATCTCTAGTATACACAGCAATGTCTCCCTGTCCCATCTCTAGTATACACAGCAATGTCTCCCTGTCCCATCTCTAGTATACACAGCAATGTCTCCCTGTCCCATCTCTAGTATACACAGCAATGTCTCCTTGTCCCATCTCTAGTATACACAGCAATGTCTCCCTGTCCCATCTCTAGTATACACAGCAATGTCTCCCTGTCTCATCTCTAGTATACACAGCAATGTCTCCCTGTCTCATCTCTAGTATACACAGCAATGTCTCCTTGTCCCATCTCTAGTTTACACAGCAATGTCTCCCTGTCTCATCTCTAGTATACACAGCAATGTCTCCCTGTCCCATCTCTAGTATACACAGCAATGTCTCCCTGTCTCATCTCTAGTATACACAGCAATGTCTCCCTGTCCCATCTCTAGTATACACAGCAATGTCTCCCTGTCCCATCTCTAGTATACACAGCAATGTCGTGTACAACCTACATTACACTACTGATTGTCTTTAAAACTTCTTCTGGATCGGTGTCCCTTCCACGGGACGGTTGAGCTAATGTAAGTAACAAGAATATTTCCCAGGACATAGACATATCTGATATGGGCAGAAAGCTTAAATTCTTGTTAATCTAACTGCACTGTCCAATTTACATTAGCTATTACAGTGAAATAATACCCTGCTATTGTTTGAGGAGAGTGCACCATTTTGAACATGAAAAGTTATTAATAAACAAATTAGGCATATTTGGGCTGACTTGATACAACATTCTGAACAGAAATACAATTGTTCATTGGATCAGTCTAAAACTTTGCACATACCCTGCTGCCATCTAGTGGCCAAAATCTAAATTGCACCTGGGCTGGAATAATACATGATGGCCTTTCTCTTGCATTTCAAAGATGCTGGATACAAAAAAATACATAAGAACGGTTGGCTTTTTCTTTGTATTATCTTTGACCAGATCTATTGTGTTATATTCTCCTACATTCCTGTCACATTTCCATAAACTTCAAAGTCTTTCTTTTCAAATGGTACCAAGAATATGCATATCCTTGCTACACAGCTACATTACTCTGTCTTTAATACACACCTACATTACTCTACTGTCTTTAATACACACCTACATTACTCTACTGTATTTAATACACACCTACATTACTCTACTGTCTGTCTTTAATACACACCTACATTACTCTACTATCTGTCTTTAATACACACCTGCATTACTCTACTGTCTTTAATACACACCTACATTACTCTACTGTCTCATTACTCTACTGTTTGTCTTTAATACACACCTACATTACTCTACTGTCTGTCTTTAATACACACCTACATTAATCTACTGTCTTTAATACACACCTACATTACTCTACTGTCTTTAATACACACCTACATTACAATACTGTCTTTAATACGCACCTACATTACTCTACTGTCTGTCTTTAATACACACCTACATTACTATACTGTCTTTAATACACACCTACATTACTCTACTGTCTGTCTTTAATACACACCTACATTACTCTACTGTCTTTAATACACACCTACATTACTCTACTGTCTTTAATACACACCTACATTACTCTATTGTCTGTCTTTAATACACACCTACATTACTCTACTGTCTTTAATACACACCTACATTACTCTACTGTCTTTAATACACACCTACATTACTCTACTGTCTTTAATACACACCTACATTACTCTACTGTCTTTAATACACACCTACATTACAATACTGTCTTTAATACACACCTGCATTACTCTACTGTCTTTAATACACACCTACATTACTCTACTGTCTGTCTTTAATACACACCTACATTACTCTACTGTCTTTAATACACACCTACATTACTCTACTGTCTGTCTTTAATACACACCTACATTACTCTACTGTCTTTAATACACACCTGCATTACTCTACTGTCTTTACTACACACCTACATTACTCTACTGTCTTTAATACACACCTACATTACTCTACTGTCTTTACTACACACCTACATTACTCTACTGTCTTTAATACACACCTGCATTACTCTACTGTCTTTAATACACACCTACATTACTCTACTGTCTTTAATACACACCTACATTACTCTACTGTCTTTAATACACACCTACATTACTCTACTGTCTGTCTTTAATACACACCTACATTACTCTACTGTCTTTAATACACACCTACATTACTCTACTGTCTTTAATACACACCTACATTACTCTACTGTCTTTAATACACACCTACATTACTCTACTGTCTTTAATACACACCTACATTACACTACTGTCTGTCTTTAATACACACCTACATTACTCTACTGTCTGTCTTTAATACACACCTACATTACTCTACTGTCTGTCTTTAATACACACCTACATTACTCTACTGTCTGTCTTTAATACACACCTACATTACTCTACTGTCTTTAATACACACCTACATTACTCTACTGTCTGTCTTTAATACACACCTACATTACTATACTGTCTGTCTTTAATACACACCGACATTACTCTACTGTCTGTCTTTAATACACACCTACATTACTCTACTGTCTGTCTTTAATACACACCTGCATTACTCTACTGTCTTTAATACACACCTACATTACTCTACTGTCTTTAATACACACCTACATTACACTACTGTCTTTAATACACACCTACATTACTCTACTGTCTTTAATACACACCTACATTACTCTACTGTCTTTAATACACACCTACATTACTCTACTGTCTTTAATACACACCTACATTACTCTACTGTCTTTAATACACACCTACATTACTCTACTGTCTTTAATACACACCTACATTACTCTACTGTCTTTAATACACACCTACATTACTCTACTGTCTGTCTTTAATACACACCTACATTACTATACTGTCTGTCTTTAATACACACCTACATTACTCTACTGTCTGTCTTTAATACACACCTACATTACTCTACTGTCTGTCTTTAATACACACCTACATTACTATACTGTCTGTCTTTAATACACACCTACATTACTCTACTGTCTGTCTTTAATACACACCTACATTACTCTACTGTCTTTAATACACACCTACATTACTCTACTCTCCTCTCTTGACTGGACGGAACTGTTTGCCAATAATTAGTCTGAAATCTACTGTCACTCTAACCTGGGATGTTGTTTAGCTAAATGATATCATTACACTACTCTGTCTCCCATCTCTACCGTCTCTCTACAATATCTACCTACACTCTCTCTACCGACACTGCAATATCTACCTACACTCTCTCTCTACCGACACTGCAATATCTACCTACACTCTCTCTCTACCGACACTGCAATATCTACCTACACTCTCTCTCTACCGACACTGCAATATCTACCTACACTCTCTCTCTACCGACACTGCAATATCTACCTACACTCTCTCTCTACCGACACTGCAATATCTACCTACACTCTCTCTCTACCGACACTGCGATGTTGTTTAATTACATGACACAGTTCTGTCCACAGAACAGGAAAAACGCCAAGGTCTCACAGTCAGTCACTCGTCTATAGCTGTAGAACTACATGTTCTGCACAGTGATTGGTCTGTATGCCAAATGTTTGGCTTAAAGTGACTGATTGTATTATATTGACATCTTATTTTGGTTATAAAGAAGAATCTATTTTTGAAAACCATCTTTATAAACCCATTATGCGTTGTGTGAAGAAAATCTGCAAAATAAACAAACTCCATCTATAGCCTACTGTTGTTTAGTGATGTTACATTTCCGGGAACTGAGACGATTCTATCTCGGTGTTTACACAAAACTTTTTCCCTTTTAGTTTTGTAACAAAAGCTTTCACATGAATATTCAACTTTTTTGCATATTTTTTATTTTATTTCCCGGCAAGCGGTGATTCGTGGCATAAAACAACAGTGCAGTATTTACCGATTCCTGTGTCAAGTGCAATTGTCTTGTACGAGACGATATACAATAAAGTGCCTACTACGAGTTTTTAGGATTTAAAAATCTCCTCAGGCACACACAGTATACTGTATACTCATAAAACACTTCTAAGACCTGTTTTCAGATACATACACAATTTGAAAATATCAAAACTAACATCACTGAGATACACAAAGCAATCTTTAGCCTGATATTTCTCAAGTTGACTGAAATCGAGGCCATGGTAATAAAGTTAGCGCTGCCATGAAAACAGATTCATTGGTAGCTACATGTTACACTGCTAGCAGTCCTGTTCTCTCTCTCTCTCTCCCTCTCTCTCTCTATGTCTCTGTCTCTCTCTCTCTCTGTCTCTGTCTCTCTCTGTCTCTGTCTCTCTCTGTCTCTCTCTGTCTCTCTCTCTGTCTGTCTCTCTCTCTGTCTGTCTCTCTCTCTCTCTCTCTCTCTCTCTCTGTGTCTCTCTCTGTCTCTCTCTGTCTCTCTCTCTGTCTGTCTCTCTCTCTGTCTCTCTCTGTCTCTCTCTCTCTCTGTCTCTCTCTCTCTCTCTGTCTATCTCTGTCTCTCTCTATCTCTCTCTGTCTCTCTTTCTCTCTCTCTGTCTGTCTCTTTCTCTCTCTCTGTCTGTCTCTGTCTGTCTCTCTCTCTCTCTCTCTCTGTGTCTCTCTCTCTCTCTCTCTCTATCTGTCTCTGTCTCTCTCTCTCTCTCTCTGTCTCTCTCTCTCTCTCTCTGTCTCTCTCTGTCTCTCTCTCTCTCTCTCTCCAGTGATCACAATCCATTCCAATTCATATTTTTCAGAAGTTTAATAACTTTTGTCTGGCACAATTATTGTGCAAAAACAGTTGTAATTCCACAAGGGGATGTTAGTTAGTTATATATATTAAATTAACATATTAACTAACAGGGGATCAACTAAGACAACCTGTATAGTGTAGGGTAGACTGTCTGGTAGATATGGCATGGACAGTCACAGGGGCCTGGTCCATGTTGCAGCCCTGAGATAAACACTGAAATCCTATAAGTATGTCCTCGATTCCTTGCTGATGCCTCAGCAGTCCTCCTCAAAGTCCAATGTCTCCAACGTCTCCCAGAGGCTTGCTGATAATCCATTGTGCTTGATGTTAATCCAGTGTGTGTGTAATGTCTGTATGTGTATTTGTATTTATCAATTAAATTCACAAGTCTTAAGTCCAGAACTACAGATAGATAGAACCATTTAGAGACCCTGGGTGCTACTGCTAGCAACCAGCCAGTCAGTCTCTACATCCCTATTGTGTGGTGTAGCCAGACAGACAGACAACCAGACAACCAGCCAGCCAACCAGCCATCCAGTCAGCCAGTCAGCCTGCCATTAAGCCAGCCAGTCAGTTAACCAGGCAACCAGCCAGCCAGTCAGTTAACCAGTCAACCAGCCATCCAGTCAGCCAGTAAGCCTGCCATTAAGCCAGTCAGTCAGTTAACCAGTCAACCAGCCATTAAGCCAGCCAGTCAGTTAACCAGTCAACCAGCCATCTAGTTAGCCAGTAAGCCTGCCATTAAGCCAGCCAGTCAGTTAACCAGCCATCCAACCAACCAGCCAGTCAGTTAACCAGTCAACCAGCCATCCAATCAGCCATTAAGCCAGCCAGTCAGTTAACCAGTCAACCAGCCATCCAATCAGCCATTAAGCCAGCCAGTCAGTTAACCAGTCAACCAACCAACCAGCCAGTCAGTTAACCAGTCAACCAGCCATCCAGTCAGCCAGTAAGCCTGCCATACAGCCAGCCAGTCAGTTAACCAGTCAACCAGCCAGCCAGTCAGTCCCTCCACACCCCCCAGTGTCACACAGAAGACTCTGTGTTGTTAAACACCTTGTTTTTCAGTGTCCTCAGGCTGCAGTGGATGTTAGAGCTGGTCTCACTCTGCAGCGCCTCAGAGAACTTAATGTCGTAGGCCTGGCTGATCGTGGATTTCCTCTTGATAGAGTTCTGGATGGTCTCCGAGGTAAAGTAGTAGATGATCGGGTCGAAGCAGCAGTTAGACACAGCGATACAGAGAGCGATAGGATAGATAGTTCGGACTACGGTCTCTGCAGCGCAGCCCTTCAGGTTCCCGGTGCGAACCAAGGCATAGAAGACTAGGTTGACGTTATACGGGATGAAACAAAAGCAAAAGATGAAGAGATGAACCACGATCATTCGAAGGATCTTGGTTTTGTTGAGTTTCCCCCCACGGCTGATGGTCTGAGGTCTCCTCAGGGTCTGGAGAACCATGACGGAACATACCACGTTGAGGAGCAGGGGGATCAGGAAACCCACCGTCTCGATGAAGATGACCATCTTGGAGAGGTGGGACTTCCACTGCGTGGACGAGAAGTTCTCGAAACAGAACCGTGCGGTGGAGTGGTTGTGTTGTAGTGACGTGGTCTCCAGTTTAAAACCTGTCGGTAGACTCCCCGCCAACACCAGCACCCAGACCGCCACGCACACCATTTTAGCGTTCCTCTTTGTCCTCAACGCCCGTGACCTGAGCGGGTGAACGATGGCCAGGAACCGATCCACACTGATACAGGTGAGGAATAGAATACTCCCGTACATGTTGGTATAAAATAACGACACAGAGAGCTTGCAGAGTACCCCGCCGAACGGCCAGTCCTGGTTGAGGAAGTAGAAAACCCTGAGAGGCAGTGTGAAGACGAAGAGAAGGTCTGACACCACTAGGTTGATCATGTAGGTCGTCGTCTCGTTCCTCAACTTGAGAGAACAGGTGAATATATACATGGCTGCCATGTTAGTGATCAACCCTACAATGAACACCAGGCTGAACACGGTGCTGTAGAGAGGATACTTAAAGCCATCGTTCTTGGTGCAGTTGGAATTGTCTGAGGCAACGGAAGAGTTGTGGTGAGGCAAAGGGGTGACGGTTGACCTGATAATCCCGCCGAGACCGTAGTTCATCAGGGTGAAGTTGTCCGTCGACATGGCCAGTGGGAGCAGGGTGGTATTGTTCATGTTGTCGAGGAAACAAGGGAACGGTGAGAGGTGCCGGTGGGTTGTGTAACAACTATATACAATGAAAGTATTTCCCTCAATTCTTGGTCCCAATCCACCATGAATGCCCAGCGAGGCACAACACAAAGGCAGAACACAAAACGCCTCTAAAGTGTCACAGTGTAAAACTCTTGAACAACCGTTAAAACGCCAAGGCTTTCATTCCAAAATCGCCATGATCACTATGGTTTCCTACCCCATTTTGTTGACATGTTGGTGACGGTGTTGTTGGAAGAGGACCCCCTTCCTTCCCCAAGTACTGGGGATCCAAGCTGCAGCTTCCTCCTATTCTCCCCCTGCCCCCTTAACCCCTGCCGGCAGGACTCCGGCCCCGAGGCTGCAGGACTAACTGGCCCAGACAGAGAGCTGTACTTACTCAGATAGCAGCCAGCCACTCAGTCAGTCACAAAAAAAAAAATCCCTTTTTTTTTTTTTATATACTGCGCTCAGAATAACTCGTGTAACCGTTCTCCAGTCAAGTCCTCGCAGAGAAGAAGGGTTTAATAAAATATAATAATTCACTTGTGGAGAGTTCTTTATAGTAACCCTTTCCCCTCTTTTCTTGTCAAAATGTTTATCAATAGAATCCACGATCCTCCTTTGTCCTCTTTGTTTGAAAATGATCCAGGCTTTCCATCCTAGTTCTCCCGTAGTAAAGGTTTAAAGCAGTTGACGGTGTATCTGTGCTCTAAAGTTCAACCGCGTGTTGCTTTGTCCTGAGCGTAGAGTAGAGACTTGGAGAATTACGGTCCTCTTCAGTCCTCCGTGTGGGTGTGTGTGTGAGTGAGTCTCTGTTTCTCTTCAAGGTCTATTTCCTGCCCTCTCCTCTGTCGCCCTCCCTCTCTCTGTTTTTCTCTCTCTCTGTTTTTCTCTCTCTCCCCTCTGTTTTTGTCTGTGACAGCCTCAAGGGTATTGTACAGCTCACACATCCAGTGAGAGGAACACAGGCTTGTGGTATAGGAACGATTACTTCTCTCCCTGCCCTGCCCTGCCCTGCCTGCCTCCCTGCCTGCCTGCCTGCCTGCCTGCCTCCCTGCCTGCGTGCCTCCCTGCCTGCCTGCCTCCCTGCCTGCCTCCCTGCCTGCCTCCCTCCCTCCCTCCCTCCCTCCCTCCCTGCCTGCCTGCCTCCCTCCCTGCCTCCCTGCCCTGCAGACAGTTTTTTTGTGGTCTGAGAGGAGAGAATAGGCAGTTGTTTAGCCCCTCCCCCCTCTTCTCTTTGTCTGTTGACTGTGTGTGTGTGTGTGGGGGGGGGGGGGGGGGGGCACTCCATTTTCCCTTTCTGTGTCTCTTATTCCCTATAGTTTGACCCAGTCAAAAGGGGGACCAAATATGGAATAGGGTGCCATTTGGGACAGACAGAGTTTAGACAGGTCCAGTGGGCAGTATTGGGTTGAAGCGACCCTTTGGTTGGTGACAGGGTGAGTTTGGGCAGCTGTATTTCTCATTAACAGACATTCATGTGTTGTATTCTGAAAGGACCTTTAACACTGAGGTGGAATAAACAACTGCTTCTATTCACTGCTGCTTCAGATGCCTTTGTCAGTCAACAAGAGGTCAGGGCTCTCTATCTCCCCCCTCCCTCTCCTCTCTCTCTCTCTCTCCTCCCTCCCTCTCCTCTCTCTCCCCTTCTCTCCTCTCTCTCTCTCTCTCTCTCCCCTCTTTCTCTCTCCCCTCTTTCTCTCTCTCTCTCCCTCTCCTTCTCTCTCTCCTTCTCTATTCAATTCAAAGGGCTTTATTGGCATGGGAAACATATGTTTACATTGCCAAAGCAAGTGAAATAGATCATAAACACAAGTTAAATAAACAATAAAAAATGAACAGTGAACATTACACACTGTCTAAGTTTTTTTTTTTAAAGCACTGCTCTGTCCGTCTCTCCCTCCCTCTCCCTCTCCGTCTCCCTCTCTCCCTCCCTCAGCAGACTCTTTAATCCAAAGTGACTTATGGCATGACTGTGGGTTTTTGCCATTCAACCGGTGTGTTCAGGGGAGACAGAGACAGGAGGGCAGAGCAGGTTAAAGTAGGTGTGGTATTAATCCTCTGGAACCTGACAGCTAATTTTAAACCCAAAATTCCAGAATTTATAAGTGCTTCTCTTTATTGTTCTGTGTTATTCCAATAGATCTGCTATTCATTTATTAGCAGTATTCTAATTCCAAATTCTATGGTTATTCAATGATGTGGAATTCTTTAAAGATTCTCAGCATTTCACAACAGTGAGATGGAACGCCTTTGGGCTTCTTGAGTTGTTGACACTGATCATTCAGTACTTTTCAACGTGTTTGAACAGTTTGAAATGGGCACAGCGTTTATCAAACATAAAAAAAAAAAAAACGTTATTACGCCAATCCCAGGACTGGATATCTTTTAAACTATTAGCATCATTGCATCATTCGTTTTAAAAACCACATCTACACAACAAGCACCTGAACCGAGGATTGGATTCTCACTTCGCTTTGCCACCTCAAATCTAATTCCTCATTCTTTGGAGAAAATAACTTTTACACCACATGACTTTGCAGCACAGCAAACCCCCAAAAATGTTCGAACAAACAAATATAGGACAGCGAGACAATGTTTATGACCAAGGCCCCTTTCTTCTTCACCTCCAGTTGGCCACAACATAAACACCATCGAGGTTACAAACAAACGTTTTAGATAAACATGGAACCATTGTCCTCGAAGCAACAACAACAAAAAAAAACGTTCCACTCAGCACATTAAAAAACCAAGCGCTTCACATGCGATTCAGTCAGTGTGTGGTTGTGGCTAAAGCACAAACATGTGGTAAGAATCCCAGAACCGTTAAACCTCCCCACAATGCCAGGAAACAGCCAACTGCCTCCAGGCCCCAAGGCATTCAGTCTCCAAATTCAGTCTTCAAATACGGAGACAAAACAAAAAAACATCAAAGTCAAAATGTGAAATCATTATGTCATGTGATCAATGCTATGTACTGTGTGAGGGACAAAGGGTGGTTGGATACCAGATGGATAATCTGTTGAAAATGCCATTTAAATAGATGGATACTATTAGTATTAGTTAGACAGTATCCTGGTGTCTCAGTCTGGTGTATTAGTTAGACAGTATCCTGGTGTCTCAGTCTGGTGTATTAGACAGTATCCTGGTGTCTCAGTCTGGTGTATTAGACAGTATCCTGGTGTCTCAGTCTGGTGTATTAGACAGTATCCTGGTGTCTCAGTCTGGTGTATTAGACAGTATCCTGGTGTCTCAGTCTGGTGTATTAGACAGTATTCTGGTGTCTCAGTCTGGTGTATTAGACAGTATCCTGGTGTCTCAGTCTGGTGTATTAGACAGTATCCTGGTGTCTCAGTCTGGTGTATTAGACAGTATCCTGGTGTCTCAGTCTGGTGTATTAGACAGTATCCTGGTGTCTCAGTCTGGTGTATTAGACAGTATCCTGGTGTCTCAGTCTGGTGTATTAGACAGTATCCTGGTGTCTCAGTCTGGTGTATTAGACAGTATTCTGGTGTCTCAGTCTGGTGTATTAGACAGTATTCTGGTGTCTCAGTCTGGTGTATTAGACAGTATCCTGGTGTCTCAGTCTGGTGTATTAGACAGTATCCTGGTGTCTCAGTCTGGTGTATTAGACAGTATCCTGGTGTCTCAGTCTGGTGTATTAGACAGTATCCTGGTGTCTCAGTCTGGTGTATTAGACAGTATCCTGGTGTCTCAGTCTGGTGTATTAGACAGTATCCTGGTGTCTCAGTCTGGTGTATTAGACAGTATCCTGGTGTCTCAGTCTGGTGTATTAGACAGTATCCTGGTGTCTCAGTCTGGTGTATTAGACAGTATCCTGGTGTCTCAGTCTGGTGTATTAGACAGTATCCTGGTGTCTCAGTCTGGTGTATTAGACAGTATCCTGGTGTCTCAGTCTGGTGTATTAGACAGTATCCTGGTGTCTCAGTCTGGTGTATTAGTTAGACAGTATCCTGGTCTGAACAGTCAGTTGCCTCAGTCTGCACAGGAGGTACAGTAGTTGCTGTCTTTTTTGATTGATGTTCTGAGTATTGGCATTAAAAGTGATTGTGCAGTCCATGATAGTTCCCAGGTACCTAAATCTCCCCTCTCTCTCTCTCTCTCTCTCTCTCTCTCCACCACCCAGGACTAGTTGGCTCACTGTTTCTGCCTTCCACCGGAAATCAATGAGCAGTTATTTTGTTTTTGAGTGTGAGGAAATTGATACCTGAACCCTGTTTATTTCTGTTGGGAAATGCAGTGTGTCAACTGAGAGGTCTGCAAGGCCATTGTCATCTCCATATTTCACTGCTAAGCAGTCCCCGTCAGAGCCTCTCAGGTCATTGGTGTATACGGAGAATAGGACTGGGGAGATGACAGTTCCTTGAGGGGGGAAACTAGTAGATGTACACAGAGGAAGGGATGTTGTGTTGTTGAACTTGACATACTGTTACTTATTCAGCAGGAAGTCCAGCACCCACAAAGTCATTTTGGGTCCAGCTGTTGGCGGGAGAGTTTGTCACATAGAAGGGTGAGACTGCATGCAGTTAAAAGCAGAGAAGTCCAGGAAAAAGATGCACACATTTATTTATTAATATAACCTTTATTTACCTAGGCAAGTCAGTTAAGAACAAATTCGTATTTACAATGACGGCCTACCCCGGCCAAACCCTTACCCGGACGATGCTGGGCCAATTGTGCTCTGCCCTGTGGGACTCCCAATCACGTCCGGTTGTGATACAGTCTGGACTCGAACCAGGGTCTGTAGTAAACGTCTCTAGCACTGAGATGCAGTGCCTTAGACTGATGCGCGACTCGGCGAGTCCCTCTCCAGCTGTGCGACTCGGCGAGTCCCTCTCCAGCTGTGCGACTCGGCGAGTCCCTCTCCAGCTGTGCGACTCGGCGAGTCCCTCTCCAGCTGTGCGACTCGGCGAGTCCCTCTCCAGCTGTGCGACTCGGCGAGTCCCTCTCCAGCTGTGCGAGTCGGCGAGTCCCTCTCCAGCTGTGCGAGTCGGCGAGTCCCTCTCCAGCTGTGCGAGTCCCTCTCCAGCTGTGCGACTCGGCGAGTCCCTCTCCAGCTGTGCGACTCGGCGAGTCCCTCTCCAGCTGTGCGACTCGGCGAGTCCCTCTCCAGCTGTGCGAGTCCCTCTCCAGCTGTGCAACTCGGCGAGTCCCTCTCCAGCTGTGCGAGTCCCTCTCCAGCTGTGCGACTCGGCGAGTCCCTCTCCAGCTGTGCGACTCGGCGAGTCCCTCTCCAGCTGTGCGACTCGGCGAGTCCCTCTCCAGCTGTGCGACTCGGCGAGTCCCTCTCCAGCTGTGCGACTCGGCGAGTCCCTCTCCAGCTGTGCGACTCGGCGAGTCCCTCTCCAGCTGTGCGACTCGGCGAGTCCCTCTCCAGCTGTGCGACTCGGCGAGTCCCTCTCCAGCTGTGCGACTCGGCGAGTCCCTCTCCAGCTGTGCGACTCGGCGAGTCCCTCTCCAGCTGTGCGACTCGGCGAGTCCCTCTCCAGCTGTGCGACTCGGCGAGTCCCTCTACAGCTGTGTCACAACACAGTCAGGACCTGCATCCTCCATTGATCTGTTTCTTTCTGAATGCAAACTGCTTTTGGGTCAAAGACTCCATCCACATGAGACGTGAGAGTACCAAGCACTCAATGAACTTCACAACAACTATCGTTAAGGACGATAGTCATTCATTCAGCGGAGGAGGGGGGGTCTTCTTTGGAACTTACAGCATGAACTGTCATGTTGTCCAACCAATCAAAGGATCAGAGAATTAATCTAGTACTTAAAGCATAAGCTACAGCTAGTTAGCACTGTGGTGCATAAAATGTGGTGAGTAGTTGACTCAAAGAGACAGACAATAACTGAAGAGTTAAAATAGACAGAGAGAGATAGCTATATTTTGTTGTTTTTTTCCCTTTCAGTTTACCCTTTCATTTACTGAGCTAATTTAGCCTACTCAACAACTTGACTCAGAGACGAACGCTATTTATATTTACACTGGCCAGTTTATTAGGTACAGCACCCCGTTCACCAAAATGGTTAGTTGCAACAGACAGTGAGTCACGTGGTCGTGGGTTGCTACATAAAGCAAGCGGACGTTTGATTGAACGATAGCATGAGGAAAAACGAGTGACCTAAGCGACTTTGAGCGTGGTATGATTGTCGGTTCCAGTATCTCAGAAACGGCCGACATCCTGTGATTTTCACGCACAACAGTATCTAAGGGTTGACAGAGAATTGGTGTGACAAACAAAAAGCATCAGATATCAGGAGTCCTCTAGCTATAGAATCACTCCTGGAGATATCAGGAGTCCTCTAGCTATAGAATCACTCCTGGAGATATCAGGAGACCTCTATAATCCCTCCTGGAGATATCAGGAGATAACAGGAGTCCTCTAGCTATAGAATCAATCCTGGAGATATCAGGACTCCTCTAGCTATAGAATCACTCATGGAGATAACAGGAGTCCTCTAGCTATAGAATCACTGCTGGAGATATCAGGAGTCCTCTAGCTATAGAATCACTCCTGGAGATATCAGGAGTCCTCTAGCTCTAGAATCACTCCTGGAGATATCAGGAGTCCTCTAGCTATATAATCACTCCTAGAGATATCAGGAGTCCTCTAGCTATAGAATCACTCCTGGAGATATCAGGAGATATCAGGAGTCCTCTAGCTATAGAATCACTCCTGGAGATAACATGAGTCCTCTAGCTATAGAATCACTAATGGAGATATCAGGAGATATCAGGAGTCCTCTAGCTATAGAATCACTCCTGGAGATAACATGAGTCCTCTAGCTATAGAATCACTCCTGGAGATAACAGGAGTCCTCTAGCTATAGAATCAATCCTGGAGATATCAGGAGATAACAGGAGTCCTCTAGCTATAGAATCACTCCTGAAGATATCAGGACTCCTCTAGCTATAGAATCACTCATGGAGATAACAGGAGTCCTCTAGCTATAGAATCACACCTGGAGATATCAGGAGTCCTCTGGCTATAGAATCACTCCTGGAGATATCAGGAGTCCTCTAGCTCTAGAATCACTCCTGGAGATATCAGGAGTCCTCTAGCTATATAATCACTCCTAGAGATATCAGGAGTCCTCTAGCTATAGAATCACTACTGGAGATAACTGGAGTCCTCTAGCTCTAGAATCACTCCTGGAGATAACAGGAGTCCTCTAGCTATAGAATCACTCCTGGAGATATCAGGAGATATCAGGAGTCCTCTAGCTATAGAATCACTCCTGGAGATAACATGAGTCCTCTAGCTATAGAATCACTCCTGGAGATATCAGGAGATATCAGGAGTCCTCTAGCTATAGAATCACTCCTGGAGATAACATGAGTCCTCTAGCTATAGAATCACTCCTGGAGATAACAGGAGTCCTCTAGCTATAGAATCACTCCTGGAGATATCAGGAGTTATCAGGAGTCCTCTAGCTATATAATCACTCCTGGAGATATCAGGAGTCCTCTAGATATAGAATCACTCCTGGAGATATCAGGAGATATCAGGAGTCCTCTAGCTATAGAATCACTCCTGGAGATAACAGGAGATATCAGGAGTCCTCTAGCTATAGAATCACTCCTGGAGTCATCAGGAGTCCTCTAGCTATAGAATCAATCATGGAGTCATCAGGAGTCCTCTAGCTATAGAATCACTCCTGGAGTCATCAGGAGTCCTCTAGCTATAGAATCACTCCTGGAGATATCAGGAGTCCTCTAGCTATAGAATCACTCCTGGAGATAACAGGAGTCCTCTAGCTATAGAATCACTCCTGGAGATAACAGGAGATATCAGGAGTCCTCTAGCTGAATAATCACTCCTGGAGATATCAGGAGTCCTCTAGCTATAGAATCACTCCTGGAGATATCAGGAGTCCTCTAATTATAGAATCACTCCTGGAGATATCAGGAGTCCTCTAGCTATAGAATCACTCCTGGAGATAACAGGAGTCCTCTAGCTATAGAATCACTCCTGGAGATAACAGGAGATATCAGGAGTCCTCTAGCTCTAGAATCACTCCTGGAGTCATCAGGAGTCCTCTAGTTATAGAACCACTCCTGGAGATAACAGGAGATATCAGGAGTCCTCTAGCTATAGAATCCCTCCGGGAGATATCAGGAGTCCTCTAGCTATAGAATCACTCCGGGAGATATCAGGAGTCCTCTAGCTATAGAATCACTCCTGGAGATAACAGGAGATATCAGGAGTCCTCTAGCTATAGAATCACTCCGGGAGATATCAGGAGTCCTCTAGCTATAGAATCACTCCGGGAGATATCAGGAGTCCTCTAGCTATAGAATCACTCCGGGAGATATCAGGAGTCCTCTAGCTATAGAATCACTCCTGGAGATATCAGGAGTCCTCTAGCTATAGAATCACTCCTGGATATATCAGGAGACCTCTAGCTATAGAATCACTCCTGGAGATATCAGGAGTCCTCTAGCTATAGAATCACTGCTGGAGATAACAGGAGTCCTCTAGCTATAGAATCACTCGTGGAGATAACAGGAGTCCTCTAGCTATAGAATCACTCCTGGAGATATCAGGAGTTATCAGGAGTCCTCTAGCTATAGAATCACTCCTGGAGATATCAGGAGTCCTCTAGCTATAGAATCACTCCTGGAGATAACAGGAGATAACTCCTGGAGATAACAGGAGATATCAGGAGTCCTCTAGCTATAGAATCACTCGTGGAGATAACAGGAGTCCTCTAGCTATAGAATCACTCCTGGAGATAACAGGAGTCCTCTAGCTATAGAATCACTCCTGGAGATATCAGGAGTCCTCTAGCTATAGAATCACTCCTGGAGATAACAGGAGATATCAGGAGTCCTCTAGCTATAGAATCACTCCTGGAGATATCAGGAGTCCTCTAGCTATAGAATCACTCCTGTAAATATCAGGAGTCCTCTAGCTATAGAATCACTCCTGGAGATAACAGGAGTCCTCTAGCTATAGAATCACTCCTGGAGATAACAGGAGATATCAGGAGTCCTCTAGCTGAATAATCACTCCTGGAGATATCAGGAGTCCTCTAGCTATAGAATCACTCCTGGAGATAACAGGAGATATCAGGAGTCCTCTAGCTATAGAATCACTCCTGGAGATATCAGGAGTCCTCTAGCTATAGAATCACTGCTGGAGATAACAGGAGATATCAGGAGTCCTCTAGCTATAGAATCACTCCTGGAGATATCAGGAGTCCTCTAGCTATAGAATCACTCCAGGAGATATCAGGAGTCCTCTAGATATAGAATCACTCCTGGAGATATCAGGAGTCCTCTAGCTATAGAATCACTCCTGGAGATAACATGAGTCCTCTAGCTATAGAATCACTCCTGGAGATATCTGGAGTCCTCTAGCTATAGAATCACTCCTGGAGAAATCAGGAGTCCTCTAGCTATAGAATCAATCCTGGAGATATCAGGAGATAACAGGAGTCCTCTAGCTATAGAATCACTCCTGAAGATATCAGGACTCCTCTAGCTATAGAATCACTCCTGGAGATAACAGGAGTCCTCTAGCTCTAGAATCACTCCTGGAGATATCAGGAGTCCTCTAGCTATAGAATCAATCCTGGAGATATCAGGAGTCCTCTAGCTATAGAATCACTGCTGGAGATAACTGGAGTCCTCTAGCTCTAGAATCACTCCTGGAGATAACAGGAGTCCTCTAGCTATAGAATCACTCCTGGAGATATCAGGAGATATCAGGAGTCCTCTAGCTATAGAATCACTCCTGGAGATAACATGAGTCCTCTAGCTATAGAATCACTCCTGGAGATAACAGGAGTCCTCTAGCTATAGAATCACTCCTGGAGATATCAGGAGATATCAGGAGTCCTCTAGCTATATAATCACTCGTGGAGATATCAGGAGTCCTCTAGCTATAGAATCACTCTTGGAGATATCAGGAGATATCAGGAGTCCTCTAGCTATAGAATCACTCCAGGAGATATCAGGAGTCCTGTAGATATAGAATCACTCCTGGAGATATCAGGAGTCCTCTAGCTATAGAATCACTCCTGGAGATATCAGGAGTCCTCTAGCTATAGAATCAATCCTGGAGATATCAGGAGATAACAGGAGTCCTCTAGCTATAGAATCACTCCTGAAGATATCAGGACTCCTCTAGCTATAGAATCACTCATGGAGATAACAGGAGTCCTCTAGCTATAGAAACACACCTGGAGATATCAGGAGTCCTCTAGCTATAGAATCACTCCTGGAGATATCAGGAGTCCTCTAGCTCTAGAATCACTCCTGGAGATATCAGGAGTCCTCTAGCTATATAATCACTCCTAGAGATATCAGGAGTCCTCTAGCTATAGAATCACTACTGGAGATAACTGGAGTCCTCTAGCTCTAGAATCACTCCTGGAGATAACAGGAGTCCTCTAGCTATAGAATCACTCCTGGAGATATCAGGAGTCCTCTAGCTATAGAATCACTCCTGGAGATAACATGAGTCCTCTAGCTATAGAATCACTAATGGAGATTTCAGGAGATATCAGGAGTCCTCTAGCTATAGAATCACTCCTGGAGATAACATGAGTCCTCTAGCTATAGAATCACTCCTGGAGATAACAGGAGTCCTCTAGCTATAGAATCAATCCTGGAGATATCAGGAGATAACAGGAGTCCTCTAGCTATAGAATCACTCCTGAAGATATCAGGACTCCTCTAGCTATAGAATCACTCATGGAGATAACAGGAGTCCTCTAGCTATAGAATCACACCTGGAGATATCAGGAGTCCTCTAGCTATAGAATCACTCCTGGAGATATCAGGAGTCCTCTAGCTCTAGAATCACTCCTGGAGATATCAGGAGTCCTCTAGCTATATAATCACTCCTAGAGATATCAGGAGTCCTCTAGCTATAGAATCACTACTGGAGATAACTGGAGTCCTCTAGCTCTAGAATCACTCCTGGAGATAACAGGAGTCCTCTAGCTATAGAATCACTCCTGGAGATATCAGGAGATATCAGGAGTCCTCTAGCTATAGAATCACTCCTGGAGATAACATGAGTCCTCTAGCTATAGAATCACTCCTGGAGATATCAGGAGATATCAGGAGTCCTCTAGCTATAGAATCACTCCTGGAGATAACATGAGTCCTCTAGCTATAGAATCACTCCTGGAGATAACAGGAGTCCTCTACCTATAGAATCACTCCTGGAGATATCAGGAGTTATCAGGAGTCCTCTAGCTATATAATCACTCCTGGAGATATCAGGAGTCCTCTAGATATAGAATCACTCCTGGAGATATCAGGAGATATCAGGAGTCCTCTAGCTATAGAATCACTCCTGGAGATAACAGGAGATATCAGGAGTCCTCTAGCTATAGAATCACTCCTGGAGTCATCAGGAGTCCTCTAGCTATAGAATCAATCATGGAGTCATCAGGAGTCCTCTAGCTATAGAATCACTCCTGGAGTCATCAGGAGTCCTCTAGCTATAGAATCACTCCTGGAGATAACAGGAGATATCAGGAGTCCTCTAGCTATAGAATCACTCCTGGAGATATCAGGAGTCCTCTAGCTATAGAATCACTCCTGGAGATAACAGGAGTCCTCTAGCTATAGAATCACTCCTGGAGATAACAGGAGATATCAGGAGTCCTCTAGCTGAATAATCACTCCTGGAGATATCAGGAGTCCTCTAGCTAGAGAATCACTCCTGGAGATAACAGGAGATATCAGGAGTCATCTAGCTATAGAATCACCCCTGGAGATATCAGGAGTCCTCTAATTATAGAGTCACTCCTGGAGATATCAGGAGTCCTCTAGCTATAGAATCACTCCTGGAGATAACAGGAGTCCTCTAGCTATAGAATCACTCCTGGAGATAACAGGAGATATCAGGAGTCCTCTAGCTCTAGAATCACTCCTGGAGTCATCAGGAGTCCTCTAGCTATAGAATCACTCCTGGAGATAACAGGAGATATCAGGAGTCCTCTAGCTATAGAATCACTCCGGGAGATATCAGGAGTCCTCTAGCTATAGAATCACTCCGGGAGATATCAGGAGTCCTCTAGCTATAGAATCACTCCGGGAGATATCAGGAGTCCTCTAGCTATAGAATCACTCCTGGAGATATCAGGAGTCCTCTAGCTATAGAATCACTCCTGGATATATCAGGAGACCTCTAGCTATAGAATCACTCCTGGAGATATCAGGAGTCCTCTAGCTATAGAATCACTGCTGGAGATAACAGGAGTCCTCTAGCTCTAGAATCACTCGTGGAGATAACAGGAGTCCTCTAGCTATAGAATCACTCCTGGAGATATCAGGAGTTATCAGGAGTCCTCTAGCTATAGAATCACTCCTGGAGATATCAGGAGTCCTCTAGCTATAGAATCACTCCTGGAGATAACAGGAGATAACTCCTGGAGATAACAGGAGATATCAGGAGTCCTCTAGCTATAGAATCACTCGTGGAGATAACAGGAGTCCTCTAGCTATAGAATCACTCCTGGAGATAACAGGAGTCCTCTAGCTATAGAATCACTCCTGGAGATATCAGGAGTCCTCTAGCTATAGAATCACTCCTGGAGATAACAGGAGATATCAGGAGTCCTCTAGCTCTAGAATCACTCCTGGAGATATCAGGAGTCCTCTAGCTATATAATCACTCCTAGAGATATCAGGAGTCCTCTAGCTATAGAATCACTCCTGGAGATATCAGGAGATATCAGGAGTCCTCTAGCTATAGAATCACTCCTGGAGATAACATGAGTCCTCTAGCTATAGAATCACTAATGGAGATATCAGGAGATATCAGGAGTCCTCTAGCTATAGAATCACTCCTGGAGATAACATGAGTCCTCTAGCTATAGAATCACTCCTGGAGATAACAGGAGTCCTCTAGCTATAGAATCAATCCTGGAGATATCAGGAGATAACAGGAGTCCTCTAGCTATAGAATCACTCCTGAAGATATCAGGACTCCTCTAGCTATAGAATCACTCATGGAGATAACAGGAGTCCTCTAGCTATAGAATCACACCTGGAGATATCAGGAGTCCTCTGGCTATAGAATCACTCCTGGAGATATCAGGAGTCCTCTAGCTCTAGAATCACTCCTGGAGATATCAGGAGTCCTCTAGCTATATAATCACTCCTAGAGATATCAGGAGTCCTCTAGCTATAGAATCACTACTGGAGATATCAGGAGATATCAGGAGTCCTCTAGCTATAGAATCACTCCTGGAGATAACATGAGTCCTCTAGCTATAGAATCACTCCTGGAGATATCAGGAGATATCAGGAGTCCTCTAGCTATAGAATCACTCCTGGAGATAACATGAGTCCTCTAGCTATAGAATCACTCCTGGAGATAACAGGAGTCCTCTAGCTATAGAATCACTCCTGGAGATATCAGGAGTTATCAGGAGTCCTCTAGCTATATAATCACTCCTGGAGATATCAGGAGTCCTCTAGATATAGAATCACTCCTGGAGATATCAGGAGATATCAGGAGTCCTCTAGCTATAGAATCACTCCTGGAGATAACAGGAGATATCAGGAGTCCTCTAGCTATAGAATCACTCCTGGAGTCATCAGGAGTCCTCTAGCTATAGAATCAATCATGGAGTCATCAGGAGTCCTCTAGCTATAGAATCACTCCTGGAGTCATCAGGAGTCCTCTAGCTATAGAATCACTCCTGGAGATATCAGGAGTCCTCTAGCTATAGAATCACTCCTGGAGATAACAGGAGTCCTCTAGCTATAGAATCACTCCTGGAGATAACAGGAGATATCAGGAGTCCTCTAGCTGAATAATCACTCCTGGAGATATCAGGAGTCCTCTAGCTATAGAATCACTCCTGGAGATATCAGGAGTCCTCTAATTATAGAATCACTCCTGGAGATATCAGGAGTCCTCTAGCTATAGAATCACTCCTGGAGATAACAGGAGTCCTCTAGCTATAGAATCACTCCTGGAGATAACAGGAGATATCAGGAGTCCTCTAGCTCTAGAATCACTCCTGGAGTCATCAGGAGTCCTCTAGTTATAGAACCACTCCTGGAGATAACAGGAGATATCAGGAGTCCTCTAGCTATAGAATCCCTCCGGGAGATATCAGGAGTCCTCTAGCTATAGAATCACTCCGGGAGATATCAGGAGTCCTCTAGCTATAGAATCACTCCTGGAGATAACAGGAGATATCAGGAGTCCTCTAGCTATAGAATCACTCCGGGAGATATCAGGAGTCCTCTAGCTATAGAATCACTCCGGGAGATATCAGGAGTCCTCTAGCTATAGAATCACTCCGGGAGATATCAGGAGTCCTCTAGCTATAGAATCACTCCTGGAGATATCAGGAGTCCTCTAGCTATAGAATCACTCCTGGATATATCAGGAGACCTCTAGCTATAGAATCACTCCTGGAGATATCAGGAGTCCTCTAGCTATAGAATCACTGCTGGAGATAACAGGAGTCCTCTAGCTCTAGAATCACTCGTGGAGATAACAGGAGTCCTCTAGCTATAGAATCACTCCTGGAGATATCAGGAGTTATCAGGAGTCCTCTAGCTATAGAATCACTCCTGGAGATATCAGGAGTCCTCTAGCTATAGAATCACTCCTGGAGATAACAGGAGATAACTCCTGGAGATAACAGGAGATATCAGGAGTCCTCTAGCTATAGAATCACTCGTGGAGATAACAGGAGTCCTCTAGCTATAGAATCACTCCTGGAGATAACAGGAGTCCTCTAGCTATAGAATCACTCCTGGAGATATCAGGAGTCCTCTAGCTATAGAATCACTCCTGGAGATAACAGGAGATATCAGGAGTCCTCTAGCTATAGAATCACTCCTGGAGATATCAGGAGTCCTCTAGCTATAGAATCACTCCTGTAAATATCAGGAGTCCTCTAGCTATAGAATCACTCCTGGAGATAACAGGAGTCCTCTAGCTATAGAATCACTCCTGGAGATAACAGGAGATATCAGGAGTCCTCTAGCTGAATAATCACTCCTGGAGATATCAGGAGTCCTCTAGCTATAGAATCACTCCTGGAGATAACAGGAGATATCAGGAGTCCTCTAGCTATAGAATCACTCCTGGAGATATCAGGAGTCCTCTAGCTATAGAATCACTCCAGGAGATATCAGGAGTCCTCTAGATATAGAATCACTCCTGGAGATATCAGGAGTCCTCTAGCTATAGAATCACTCCTGGAGATAACATGAGTCCTCTAGCTATAGAATCACTCCTGGAGATATCTGGAGTCCTCTAGCTATAGAATCACTCCTGGAGAAATCAGGAGTCCTCTAGCTATAGAATCAATCCTGGAGATATCAGGAGATAACAGGAGTCCTCTAGCTATAGAATCACTCCTGAAGATATCAGGACTCCTCTAGCTATAGAATCACTCCTGGAGATAACAGGAGTCCTCTAGCTCTAGAATCACTCCTGGAGATATCAGGAGTCCTCTAGCTATAGAATCAATCCTGGAGATATCAGGAGTCCTCTAGCTATAGAATCACTGCTGGAGATAACTGGAGTCCTCTAGCTCTAGAATCACTCCTGGAGATAACAGGAGTCCTCTAGCTATAGAATCACTCCTGGAGATATCAGGAGATATCAGGAGTCCTCTAGCTATAGAATCACTCCTGGAGATAACATGAGTCCTCTAGCTATAGAATCACTCCTGGAGATAACAGGAGTCCTCTAGCTATAGAATCACTCCTGGAGATATCAGGAGATATCAGGAGTCCTCTAGCTATATAATCACTCGTGGAGATATCAGGAGTCCTCTAGCTATAGAATCACTCTTGGAGATATCAGGAGATATCAGGAGTCCTCTAGCTATAGAATCACTCCAGGAGATATCAGGAGTCCTGTAGATATAGAATCACTCCTGGAGATATCAGGAGTCCTCTAGCTATAGAATCACTCCTGGAGATATCAGGAGTCCTCTAGCTATAGAATCAATCCTGGAGATATCAGGAGATAACAGGAGTCCTCTAGCTATAGAATCACTCCTGAAGATATCAGGACTCCTCTAGCTATAGAATCACTCATGGAGATAACAGGAGTCCTCTAGCTATAGAAACACACCTGGAGATATCAGGAGTCCTCTAGCTATAGAATCACTCCTGGAGATATCAGGAGTCCTCTAGCTCTAGAATCACTCCTGGAGATATCAGGAGTCCTCTAGCTATATAATCACTCCTAGAGATATCAGGAGTCCTCTAGCTATAGAATCACTACTGGAGATAACTGGAGTCCTCTAGCTCTAGAATCACTCCTGGAGATAACAGGAGTCCTCTAGCTATAGAATCACTCCTGGAGATATCAGGAGTCCTCTAGCTATAGAATCACTCCTGGAGATAACATGAGTCCTCTAGCTATAGAATCACTAATGGAGATATCAGGAGATATCAGGAGTCCTCTAGCTATAGAATCACTCCTGGAGATAACATGAGTCCTCTAGCTATAGAATCACTCCTGGAGATAACAGGAGTCCTCTAGCTATAGAATCAATCCTGGAGATATCAGGAGATAACAGGAGTCCTCTAGCTATAGAATCACTCCTGAAGATATCAGGACTCCTCTAGCTATAGAATCACTCATGGAGATAACAGGAGTCCTCTAGCTATAGAATCACACCTGGAGATATCAGGAGTCCTCTAGCTATAGAATCACTCCTGGAGATATCAGGAGTCCTCTAGCTCTAGAATCACTCCTGGAGATATCAGGAGTCCTCTAGCTATATAATCACTCCTAGAGATATCAGGAGTCCTCTAGCTATAGAATCACTACTGGAGATAACTGGAGTCCTCTAGCTCTAGAATCACTCCTGGAGATAACAGGAGTCCTCTAGCTATAGAATCACTCCTGGAGATATCAGGAGATATCAGGAGTCCTCTAGCTATAGAATCACTCCTGGAGATAACATGAGTCCTCTAGCTATAGAATCACTCCTGGAGATATCAGGAGATATCAGGAGTCCTCTAGCTATAGAATCACTCCTGGAGATAACATGAGTCCTCTAGCTATAGAATCACTCCTGGAGATAACAGGAGTCCTCTACCTATAGAATCACTCCTGGAGATATCAGGAGTTATCAGGAGTCCTCTAGCTATATAATCACTCCTGGAGATATCAGGAGTCCTCTAGATATAGAATCACTCCTGGAGATATCAGGAGATATCAGGAGTCCTCTAGCTATAGAATCACTCCTGGAGATAACAGGAGATATCAGGAGTCCTCTAGCTATAGAATCACTCCTGGAGTCATCAGGAGTCCTCTAGCTATAGAATCAATCATGGAGTCATCAGGAGTCCTCTAGCTATAGAATCACTCCTGGAGTCATCAGGAGTCCTCTAGCTATAGAATCACTCCTGGAGATAACAGGAGATATCAGGAGTCCTCTAGCTATAGAATCACTCCTGGAGATATCAGGAGTCCTCTAGCTATAGAATCACTCCTGGAGATAACAGGAGTCCTCTAGCTATAGAATCACTCCTGGAGATAACAGGAGATATCAGGAGTCCTCTAGCTGAATAATCACTCCTGGAGATATCAGGAGTCCTCTAGCTATAGAATCACTCCTGGAGATAACAGGAGATATCAGGAGTCATCTAGCTATAGAATCACCCCTGGAGATATCAGGAGTCCTCTAATTATAGAATCACTCCTGGAGATATCAGGAGTCCTCTAGCTATAGAATCACTCCTGGAGATAACAGGAGTCCTCTAGCTATAGAATCACTCCTGGAGATAACAGGAGATATCAGGAGTCCTCTAGCTCTAGAATCACTCCTGGAGTCATCAGGAGTCCTCTAGCTATAGAATCACTCCTGGAGATAACAGGAGATATCAGGAGTCCTCTAGCTATAGAATCACTCCGGGAGATATCAGGAGTCCTCTAGCTATAGAATCACTCCGGGAGATATCAGGAGTCCTCTAGCTATAGAATCACTCCGGGAGATATCAGGAGTCCTCTAGCTATAGAATCACTCCTGGAGATATCAGGAGTCCTCTAGCTATAGAATCACTCCTGGATATATCAGGAGACCTCTAGCTATAGAATCACTCCTGGAGATATCAGGAGTCCTCTAGCTATAGAATCACTGCTGGAGATAACAGGAGTCCTCTAGCTCTAGAATCACTCGTGGAGATAACAGGAGTCCTCTAGCTATAGAATCACTCCTGGAGATATCAGGAGTTATCAGGAGTCCTCTAGCTATAGAATCACTCCTGGAGATATCAGGAGTCCTCTAGCTATAGAATCACTCCTGGAGATAACAGGAGATAACTCCTGGAGATAACAGGAGATATCAGGAGTCCTCTAGCTATAGAATCACTCGTGGAGATAACAGGAGTCCTCTAGCTATAGAATCACTCCTGGAGATAACAGGAGTCCTCTAGCTATAGAATCACTCCTGGAGATATCAGGAGTCCTCTAGCTATAGAATCACTCCTGGAGATAACAGGAGATATCAGGAGTCCTCTAGCTATAGAATCACTCCTGGAGATATCAGGAGTCCTCTAGCTATAGAATCACTCCTGTAAATATCAGGAGTCCTCTAGCTATAGAATCACTACTGGAGATAACTGGAGTCCTCTAGCTCTAGAATCACTCCTGGAGATAACAGGAGTCCTCTAGCTATAGAATCACTCCTGGATATATCAGGAGATATCAGGAGTCCTCTAGCTATAGAATCACTCCTGGAGATAAGATGAGTCCTCTAGCTATAGAATCACTCCTGGAGATATCAGGAGATATCAGGAGTCCTCTAGCTATAGAATCACTCCTGGAGATAACATGAGTCCGCTAGCTATAGAATCATTCCTGGAGATAACAGGAGGCCTCTAGCTATAGAATCACTCCTGGAGATATCAGGAGTTATCAGGAGTCCTCTAGCTATATAATCACTCCTGGAGATATCAGGAGTCCTCTAGATATAGAATCACTCCTGGAGATATCAGGAGATATCAGGAGTCCTCTAGCTATAGAATCACTCCTGGAGATAACAGGAGATATCAGGAGTCCTCTAGCTATAGAATCACTCCTGGAGTCATCAGGAGTCCTCTAGCTATAGAATCAATCATGGAGTCATCAGGAGTCCTCTAGCTATAGAATCACTCCTGGAGTCATCAGGAGTCCTCTAGCTATAGAATCACTCCTGGAGATAACAGGAGATATCAGGAGTCCTCTAGCTATAGAATCACTCCTGGAGATATCAGGAGTCCTCTAGCTATAGAATCACTCCTGGAGATAACAGGAGTCCTCTAGCTATAGAATCACTCCTGGAGATAACAGGAGATATCAGGAGTCCTCTAGCTGAATAATCACTCCTGGAGATATCAGGAGTCCTCTAGCTATAGAATCACTCCTGGAGATAACAGGAGATATCAGGAGTCATCTAGCTATAGAATCACTCCTGGAGATATCAGGAGTCCTCTAATTATAGAATCACTCCTGGAGATATCAGGAGTCCTCTAGCTATAGAATCACTCCTGGAGATAACAGGAGTCCTCTAGCTATAGAATCACTCCTGGAGATAACAGGAGATATCAGGAGTCCTCTAGCTCTAGAATCACTCCTGGAGTCATCAGGAATCCTCTAGCTATAGAATCACTCCTGGAGATAACAGGAGATATCAGGAGTCCTCTAGCTATAGAATCACTCCGGGAGATATCAGGAGTCCTCTAGCTATAGAATCACTCCGGGAGATATCAGGAGTCCTCTAGCTATAGAATCACTCCGGGAGATATCAGGAGTCCTCTAGCTATAGAATCACTCCTGGAGATATCAGGAGTCCTCTAGCTATAGAATCACTCCTGGATATATCAGGAGACCTCTAGCTATAGAATCACTGCTGGAGATAACAGGAGTCCTCTAGCTCTAGAATCACTCGTGGAGATAACAGGAGTCCTCTAGCTATAGAATCACTCCTGGAGATATCAGGAGTTATCAGGAGTCCTCTAGCTATAGAATCACTCCTGGAGATATCAGGAGTCCTCTAGCTATAGAATCACTCCTGGAGATTACAGGAGATAACTCCTGGAGATAACAGGAGATATCAGGAGTCCTCTAGCTATAGAATCACTCGTGGAGATAACAGGAGTCCTCTAGCTATAGAATCACTCCTGGAGATAACAGGAGTCCTCTAGCTATAGAATCACTCCTGGAGATATCAGGAGTCCTCTAGCTATAGAATCACTCCTGGAGATAACAGGAGATATCAGGAGTCCTCTAGCTATAGAATCACTCCTGGAGATATAAGGAGTCCTCTAGCTATAGAATCACTCCTGTAAATATCAGGAGTCCTCTAGCTATAGAATCACTCCTGGAGATAACAGGAGTCCTCTAGCTATAGAATCACTCCTGGAGATAACAGGAGATATCAGGAGTCCTCTAGCTGAATAATCACTCCTGGAGATATCAGGAGTCCTCTAGCTATAGAATCACTCCTGGAGATAACAGGAGATATCAGGAGTCCTCTAGCTATAGAATCACTCCTGGAGATATCAGGAGTCCTCTAGCTATAGAATCACTCCAGGAGATATCAGGAGTCCTCTAGATATAGAATCACTCCTGGAGATATCAGGAGTCCTCTAGCTATAGAATCACTCCTGGAGATAACATGAGTCCTCTAGCTATAGAATCACTCCTGGAGATATCTGGAGTCCTCTAGCTATAGAATCACTCCTGGAGATATCAGGAGATATCAGGAGTCCTCTAGCTATAGAATCACTCCTGGAGATATCAGGAGTCCTCTAGCTATAGAATCACTCTTGGAGATATCAGGAGATATCAGGAGTCCTCTAGCTATAGAATCACTCCTGGAGTCATCAGGAGTCCTCTAGCTATAGAATCACTCCTGGAGTCATCAGGAGTCCTCTAGCTATAGAATCAATCATGGAGTCATCAGGAGTCCTCTAGCTATAGAATCACTCCTGGAGTCATCAGGAGTCCTCTAGCTATAGAATCACTCCTGGAGATAACAGGAGATATCAGGAGTCCTCTAGCTATAGAATCACTCCTGGAGATATCAGGAGTCCTCTAGCTATAGAATCACTCCTGGAGATAACAGGAGTCCTCTAGCTATAGAATCACTCCTGGAGATAACAGGAGATATCAGGAGTCCTCTAGCTGAATAATCACTCCTGGAGATATCAGGAGTCCTCTAGCTATATAATCACTCCTGGAGATAACAGGAGATATCAGGAGTCCTCTAGCTATAGAATCACTCCTGGAGATATCAGGAGTCCTCTAATTATAGAATCACTCCTGGAGATATCAGGAGTCCTCTAGCTATAGAATCACTCCTGGAGATAACAGGAGTCCTCTAGCTATAGAATCACTCCTGGAGATAACAGGAGATATCAGGAGTCCTCTAGCTCTAGAATCACTCCTGGAGTCATCAGGAGTCCTCTAGCTATAGAATCACTCCTGGAGATAACAGGAGATATCAGGAGTCCTCTAGCTATAGAATCACTCCGGGAGATATCAGGAGTCCTCTAGCTATAGAATCACTCCGGGAGATATCAGGAGTCCTCTAGCTATAGAATCACTCCTGGAGATATCAGGAGTCCTCTAGCTATAGAATCACTCCTGGATATATCAGGAGACCTCTAGCTATAGAATCACTCCTGGAGATATCAGGAGTCCTCTAGCTATAGAATCACTCCTGGAGATATCAGGAGATATCAGGAGTCCTCTAGCTATAGAATCACTCCTGGAGATATCAGGAGATATCAGGAGTCCTCTAGCTATAGAATCACTCCTGGAGATATCAGGAGTCCTCTAGCTATAGAATCACTCCTGGAGATATCAGGAGTCCTCTAGCTATAGAATCACTCCTGGAGATATCAGGAGATATCAGGAGTCCTCTAGCTATAGAATCACTCCTGGAGATAACAGGAGATATCAGGAGTCCTCTAGCTATAGAATCACTCCTGGAGATATCAGGAGTCCTCTAGCTATAGAATCACTCCTGGAGATAACAGGAGATATCAGGAGTCCTCTAGCTGAATAATCACTCCTGGAGATATCAGGAGTCCTCTAGCTATAGAATCACTCCGGGAGATATCAGGAGTCCTCTACTTATATAATCACTCCTGGAGATATCAGGAGTCCTCTAGCAATAGAATCACTCCTGGAGATAACAGGAGATATCAGGAGTCCTCTAGCTATAGAATCAGTGCTGGAGATAACTGGAGTCCTCTAGCTCTAGAATCACTCCTGGAGATATCAGGAGTCCTCTAGCTATAGAATCAATCCTGGAGATATCTGGAGTCCTCTAGCTATAGCATCACTCCTGGAGAAAACAGGAGATATTAGGAGTCCTCTAGCTACAGAATCACTCCTGGAGTCATCAGGAGTCCTCTAGCTATAGAATCACTCCTGGAGATAACAGGAGATATCAGGAGTCCTCTAGCTGAATAATCACTCCTGGAGATATCAGGAGTCCTCTAGCTATAGAATCACTCCTGGAGATATCAGGAGTCCTCTAGCTATAGAATAACTCCTGGAGATATCAGGAGTCCTCTAGCTATAGAATAACTCCTGGAGATATCAGGAGTCCTCTAGCTATAGAATCACTCCTAGAGATATCAAGAGATATCAGGAGTCCTCTAGCTATAGAATCACTCCTGGAGATATCAGGAGTTCTCTAGCTATAGAATCACTCCTGGAGATATCTGGAGTCCTCTAGCTATAGCATCACTCCTGGAGAAAACAGGAGATATTAGGAGTCCTCTAGCTATAGAATCAGTGCTGGAGATAACTGGAGTCCTCTAGCTCTAGAATCACTCCTGGAGATATCAGGAGTCCTCTAGCTATAGAATCACTCCTGGAGATATCTGGAGTCCTCTAGCTATAGCATCACTCCTGGAGAAAACAGGAGATATTAGGAGTCCTCTAGCTATAGAATCACTCCTGGAGTCATCAGGAGTCCTCTAGCTATAGAATCACTCCTGGAGATAACAGGAGATATCAGGAGTCCTCTAGCTGAATAATCACTCCTGGAGATATCAGGAGTCCTCTAGCTATAGAATCACTCCTGGAGATATCAGGAGTCCTCTAGCTATAGAATAACTCCTGGAGATATCAGGAGTCCTCTAGCTATAGAATCACTCCTAGAGATATCAAGAGATATCAGGAGTCCTCTAGCTATAGAATCACTCCTGGAGATATCAGGAGTTCTCTAGCTATAGAATCACTCCTGGAGATATCAGGAGTCCTCTAGCTATAGAATAACTCCTGGAGATAACAGGAGTCCTCTAGCTATAGAATCACTCCTGGAGATAACAGGAGATATCAGGAGTCCTCTAGCTATAGAATCACTCCTGGAGATATCAGGAGTCCTCTAGCTATAGAACCACTCCTGGAGATATCAGGAGCCCTCTAATTATAGAAACACTCCTGGAGATATCAGGAGTCCTCTAGCTATAGAATCACTCCTGGAGATAACAGGAGTCCTCTAGCTATAGAATCACTCCTGGAGATATCAGGAGTCCTCTATCTAAAGAATCACTCCTGGAGATAACAGGAGTCTTCTAGCTATAGAATCACTCTTGGAGATATCAGGAGATATTAGGAGTCCTCTAGCTATAGAATCACTCCTGGAGATATCAGGAGTCTTCTAGCTATAGAATCACTCCTGGAGATAACAGGAGATATCAGGAGTCCTCTAGCTATAGAATCACTCCTGGAGTCATCAGGAGTCCTCTAGTTATAGAATCACTCCTGGAGATATCAGGAGCCCTCTAGCTATAGAATCACTCCTGGAGATAACAGGAGTCCTCTAGCTATAGAATCACTCCTGGAGATATCAGGAGTCCTCTAGCTATAGAATCACTCCTGGAGATAACAGGAGATATCAGGAGTCCTCTAGCTATAGAATCACTCCTGGAGATAACAGGAGTCCTCTAGCTATAGAATCACTCCTGGAGATAACAGGAGATATCAGGAGACCTCTAGTTATTGAATCACTCCTGGAGATAACAGGAGATAACAGGAGTCCTCTAGCTATAGAATCACTCCTGGAGATATCAGGAGTCCTCTAGCTATAGAATCACTCCTGGAGATATCAGGAGTCCTCTAGCTATAGAATCACTCCTGGAGATAACAGGAGTCCTCTAGCTATAGAATCACTCCTGGAGATAACAGGAGATATCAGGAGTCCTCTAGTTATTGAATCACTCCTGGAGATAACAGGAGATAACAGGAGTCCTCTAGCTATAGAATCACTCCTGGAGATATCAGGAGTCCTCTAGCTATAGAATCACTCCTGGAGATATCAGGAGTCCTCTAGCTATAGAATCACTCCTGGAGATAACAGGAGATATCAGGAGTCCTCTAGCTATAGAATCACTCCTGGAGATAACAGGAGTCCTCTAGCTATAGAATCACTCCTGGAGATAACAGGAGATATCAGGAGTCCTCTAGTTATTGAATCACTCCTGGAGATAACAGGAGATAACAGGAGTCCTCTAGCTATAGAATCACTCCTGGAGATATCAGGAGTCCTCTAGCTATAGAATCACTCCTGGAGATATCAGGAGTCCTCTAGCTATAGAATCACTCCTGGAGATATCAGGAGATATCAGGAGTCCTCTAGCTATAGAATCACTCCTGGAGTCACCAGGAGTCCTCTAGCTATAGAATCACTCCTGGAGTCATCAGGAGTCCTCTAGCTATAGAATCACTCCTGTAGTCATCAGGAGTCCTCTAGTTATAGAATCACTCCTGGAGATAGCAGGAGTCCTCTAGCTATAGAATCACTCCTGGAGATAACAGAAGATATCAGGAGTCCTCTAGCTATAGAATCACTCCTGGAGATATCAGGAGTCCTCTAGCTATAGAATCACTCCTGGAGATAACAGGAGATATCAGGAGCCCTCTAGCTATAGAATCACTCCTGGAGATAACAGGAGTCCTCTAGCTATAGAATCACTCCTGGAGATATCAGGAGTCCTCTAGCTATAGAATCACTCCTGGAGATAACAGGAGATATCAGGAGCCCTCTAGCTATAGAATCACTCCTGGAGATAACAGGAGTCCTCTAGCTATAGAATCACTCCTGGAGATATCAGGAGTCCTCTAGCTATAGAATCACTCCTGGCGTCACCAGGAGTCCTCTAGCTATAGAATCACTCCTGGAGTCATCAGGAGTCCTCTAGCTATAGAATCACTCCTGTAGTCATCAGGAGTCCTCTAGTTATAGAATCACTCCTGGAGATAGCAGGAGTCCTCTAGCTATAGAATCACTCCTGGAGTCATCAGGAGTCCTCTAGCTATAGAATCACTCCTGGAGATAACAGGAGATATCAGGAGTCCTCTAGCTATAGAATCACTCCTGGAGATATCAGGAGTCCTCTAGCTATAGAATCACTCCTGGAGATAACAGGAGATATCAGGAGCCCTCTAGCTATAGAATCACTCCTGGAGATAACAGGAGTCCTCTAGCTATAGAATCACTCCTGGAGATATCAGGAGTCCTCTAGCTATAGAATCACTCCTGGAGATAACAGGAGATATCAGGAGTCCTCTAGCTATAGAATCACTCCTGGAGATAACAGGAGATATCAGGAGTCCTCTAGTTATTGAATCACTCCTGGAGATAACAGGAGATAACAGGAGTCCTCTAGCTATAGAATCACTCCTGGAGATAACAGGAGTCCTCTAGCTATAGAATCACTCCTGGAGATATCAGGAGTCCTCTAGCTATAGAATCACTCCTGGAGATAACAGGAGTCCTCTAGCTATAGAATCACTCCTGGAGATAACAGGAGATATCAGGAGTCCTCTAGTTATTGAATCACTCCTGGAGATAACAGGAGATAACAGGAGTCCTCTAGCTATAGAATCACTCCTGGAGATAACAGGAGTCCTCTAGCTATAGAATCACTCCTGGAGATATCAGGAGTCCTCTAGCTATAGAATCACTCCTGGAGATATCAGGAGTCCTCTAGCTATAGAATCACTGCTGGAGATATCAGGAGTCCTCTAGCTATAGAATCACTCCTGGAGTCATCAGGAGTCCTCTAGCTATAGAATCACTCCTGTAGTCATCAGGAGTCCTCTAGTTATAGAATCACTCCTGGAGATAGCAGGAGTCCTCTAGCTATAGAATCACTCCTGGAGTCATCAGGAGTCCTCTAGCTATAGAATCAATCATGGAGATATCAGGAGCCCTCTAGCTATAGAATCACTCCTGAAGATAACAGGAGATATCAGGAGTCCTCTAGCTATAGAATCCCTCCTGGAGATATCAGGAGTCCTCTAGCTATAGAATCACTCCTGGAGATATCAGGAGCCCTCTAGCTATAGAATCACTCCTGGAGATAACAAGAGTCCTCTAGCTATAGAATCACCCCTGGAGATAACAGGAGATATCAGGAGTCCTCTAGCTATAGAATCACTCCTGGAGATAACAGGAGTCCTCTAGCTATAGAATCACAAGTTGTCACGTTGGTGAGAGAATTATAGAAGACAGGCTCCACCATCTCCACATGATATACAGTGGATGTAGCAGTGGGAAGTCATACACGGGGAGGCATCCCCAATAGCACCCTATTCCCTACATAGTGCACTACTTTAGACCAGAGCCCTATTCCCTATATAGTGCACTACTTTAGACCAGAGCCCTATTCCCTATACAGTGCACTACTTTAGACCAGAGCCCTATTCCCTATTTAGTGCACTACTTTAGACCAGAGCCTTATTCCTTATTATAGTGCACTACTTTAGACCAGAGCCATATATAGTGCACTACTTTAGACCAGGGCCCAATTCCCTATATAGCTCACTATAGGTTCTGGTCAAAAGTAGTGCACGTTTATGGGTAATAGGATGCCATTTAGGATATACACACTCTCTTCCATGTCTGTTTGTGTTGTGTGGTAATCTTCTATCTAGGTCAGGATGTCATGGCGTGTTAATGTTAACAGAGACAGAATGTACAGGTGTTACTCTGTCCACTGGTACTGCCAGGCAGCACACTGGGGCGTGAAACCGCACCCTATTCCCTAATGGGCCCCTGGTCAAAAGTAGTCTACTAGGGCATAGCGTGCCATTTAGGAAGAAGAACCGTGAGAATGTGTGGAATTTAAAAGTCCTATTGCTCTGTCATCTCCTCTTTATGTCATTCTTCCCTAGAATGGATCATGAGTGGATCCAGCGGTCCAAAGCACCGCGCAAGAGGCTTCACTACAGACCTGGGTTCGATCCCCGGGCTGTATCACAACCGGGCGGGATCGGGAGTCCTATAGGGCGGTGCACAATTGGCCCAGCGTCGTTGTAAATAAGAATTTGATCTTTACTGACTTGCCTTGTTCTGACTTGCCTTGTGGAAATCCATTCTATCTACTCCCTATCCTCAGTTTAATATGACTTGTGCTATTTTACACACATGATGTCGGCATAAACGCAGCTATTTGTTTAGCATTAAAGTGTAACATAATTTCACGTTAGCGTGAAGCTATTTCCTTACTCCTTGAGGAGGGATGCAGAGACATTGTTATGCGTGTTATATTAACTGGTGTGTGTGTGTGTGTGTGTGGTGTGTGGTATGTGGTGTGTAAGTTCTGATAATATATGTGTGGGTTCTTCTGACACATCTCCATTACAGACAGGAAGTAACTGAGAATACTGTGACAGCTGCAGGAAACAGAGAGTGCGGCACAAATGGGACCATATTCCCTATGTAGTGCACTATATTGGGGGGGAAAGTAGTGCACTATATTAGGGGGGTAAAAAGTAGTGCACTATATTGGGGGGAAAAGTAGTGCACTATGTTAGGGGGAAAAAGTAGTGCATTGTGTTAGGGGGGAAAAGTAGTGCACTATGTTAGGGGGGAAAAGTAGTGCACTATATTAGGGGGGAAAAAGTAGTGCACTATATTAGGGGGAAAAAGTAGTGCACTATATTAGGGGGGAAAAAGTAGTGCACTATGTTAGGGGGGAAAAGTAGTGCACTATATTAGGGGGAAAAAGTAGTGCACTATATTAGGGGGAAAAGGTAGTGCACTATATTAGGGGGAAAAAGTAGTGCACTATATTAGGGGGGAAAAGTAGTGCTCTATGTTAGGGGGGGAAAGTAGTGCACTATATTAGGGGGGAAAAGTAGTGCACTATATTAGGGGGGAAAAGTAGTGCACTATATTAGGGGGGAAAAGTAGTGCACTATGTTAGGGGGAAAAAGTAGTGCATTGTGTTAGGGGGGAAAAGTAGTGCATTGTGTTAGGGGGGAAAAGTAGTGCATTGTGTTAGGGGGGAAAAGTAGTGCACTATATTAGGGGGGAAAAGTAGTGCTCTTCTTAGGACTGCCACCCTCTGCTGGTATTAGAGATCACATGACACGTCACCAAACTGTCTTTCTTCCTCAATGAAGTTTGCATGTCTTTGATAATGAAAATGTCCCGCTTTTTTACAACTGGCAGTATGTTTTGTTTCCAATAGGGAGGAGGGATAAAGAGGACATTGTTGGACATGTGATGGGCATCGACATCATGCTCCATGTATGTGGATGAGAGCAAACCCAAACTGACCTTACAATCATGATGGTGATTTTACAGACACCATCGTCCGAGTTAACAATATATTATTCACAATCTATTAGACAAATAACCAAGTGAATAATATATTATTAATCATATATTAAAACATTGAGTTAATAAACAAATCAGAAACAGAAGGCTAGAAACACCACTAGTTGGCCCAGAGAGAATCCCTGTTAATCCTAAATGATGTTCTTTCTCTCTCTATGTACATAATCCAGCCAGGCTAAAGGGGATAGGGCATTAGATATCTCCTATTTTTACCTCATCTCCGACTTCCTGTTCTTGTCCATAGTCTAGTTATTTGCTAGTTAAACTAGGAGTGGATGCATGTGGTAGAGGCTCAACTGCTCATTTCAGCCTCTCATCCAACACAACACATGTAGATTGTAGAAGATCGGTTTAATTTGGTTACTATTCTGACATTCGGTCAGGGATATATAGGCAGTATGCTAGGTAGCTATTAAATCACTACAGTGGTGCTCTGCAGCAGGGCAAGGAGTTAAAGACTAAATCTCTGAGTGTTGGAGCAGAGCGAGCTGGCCCTGCCTTGGTATCTAAATCTCTGAGTGTTGGAGCAGAGCGAGCTGGCCCTGCCTTGGTATCTAAATCTCTGAGTGTTGGAGCAGAGCGAGCTGGCCCTGCCTTGGTATCTAAATCTCTGAGTGTTGGAGCAGAGCGAGCTGGCCCTGCCTTGGTATCTAAATCTCTGAGTGTTGGGGCAGAGCGAGCTGGCCCTGCCTTGGTATCTAAATCTCTGAGTGTTGGAGCAGAGCGAGCTGGCCCTGCCTTGGTATCTAAATCTCTGAGTGTTGGAGCAGAGCGAGCTGGCCCTGCCTTGGTATCTAAATCTCTGAGTGTTGGAGCAGAGCGAGCTGGCCCTGCCTTGGTATCTAAATCTCTGAGTGTTGGAGCAGAGCGAGCTGGCCCTGCCTTGGTATCTAAATCTCTGAGTGTTGGAGCAGAGCGAGCTGGCCCTGCCTTGGTATCTAAATCTCTGAGTGTTGGAGCAGAGCGAGCTGGCCCTGCCTTGGTATCTAAATCTCTGAGTGTTGGAGCAGAGCGAGCTGGCCCTGCCTTGGTATCTAAATCTCTGAGTGTTGGAGCAGAGCGAGCTGGCCCTGCCTTGGTATCTAAATCTCTGAGTGTTGGAGCAGAGCGAGCTGGCCCTGCCTTGGTATCTAAATCTCTGAGTGTTGGAGCAGAGCGAGCTGGCCCTGCCTTGGTATCTAAATCTCTGAGTGTTGGAGCAGAGCGAGCTGGCCCTGCCTTGGTATCTAAATCTCTGAGTGTTGGAGCAGAGCGAGCTGGCCCTGCCTTGGTATCTAAATCTCTGAGTGTTGGAGCAGAGCGAGCTGGCCCTGCCTTGGTATCTAAATCTCTGAGTGTTGGAGCAGAGCGAGCTGGCCCTGCCTTGGTATCTAAATCTCTGAGTGTTGGAGCAGAGCGAGCTGGCCCTGCCTTGGTATCTAAATCTCTGAGTGTTGGAGCAGAGCGAGCTGGCCCTGCCTTGGTATCTAAATCTCTGAGTGTTGGAGCAGAGCGAGCTGGCCCTGCCTTGGTATCTAAATCTCTGAGTGTTGGAGCAGAGCGAGCTGGCCCTGCCTTGGTATCTAAATCTCTGAGTGTTGGAGCAGAGCGAGCTGGCCCTGCCTTGGTATCTAAATCTCTGAGTGTTGGAGCAGAGCGAGCTGGCCCTGCCTTGGTATCTAAATCTCTGAGTGTTGGAGCAGAGCGAGCTGGCCCTGCCTTGGTATCTAAATCTCTGAGTGTTGGAGCAGAGCGAGCTGGCCCTGCCTTGGTATCTAAATCTCTGAGTGTTGGAGCAGAGCGAGCTGGCCCTGCCTTGGTATCTAAATCTCTGAGTGTTGGAGCAGAGCGAGCTGGCCCTGCCTTGGTATCTAAATCTCTGAGTGTTGGAGCAGAGCGAGCTGGCCCTGCCTTGGTATCTAAATCTCTGAGTGTTGGAGCAGAGCGAGCTGGCCCTGCCTTGGTATCTAAATCTCTGAGTGTTGGAGCAGAGCGAGCTGGCCCTGCCTTGGTATCTAAATCTCTGAGTGTTGGAGCAGAGCGAGCTGGCCCTGCCTTGGTATCTAAATCTCTGAGTGTTGGAGCAGAGCGAGCTGGCCCTGCCTTGGTATCTAAATCTCTGAGTGTTGGAGCAGAGCGAGCTGGCCCTGCCTTGGTATCTAAATCTCTGAGTGTTGGAGCAGAGCGAGCTGGCCCTGCCTTGGTATCTAAATCTCTGAGTGTTGGAGCAGAGCGAGCTGGCCCTGCCTTGGTATCTAAATCTCTGAGTGTTGGAGCAGAGCGAGCTGGCCCTGCCTTGGTATCTAAATCTCTGAGTGTTGGAGCAGAGCGAGCTGGCCCTGCCTTGGTATCTAAATCTCTGAGTGTTGGAGCAGAGCGAGCTGGCCCTGCCTTGGTATCTAAATCTCTGAGTGTTGGAGCAGAGCGAGCTGGCCCTGCCTTGGTATCTAAATCTCTGAGTGTTGGAGCAGAGCGAGCTGGCCCTGCCTTGGTATCTAAATCTCTGAGTGTTGGAGCAGAGCGAGCTGGCCCTGCCTTGGTATCTAAATCTCTGAGTGTTGGAGCAGAGCGAGCTGGCCCTGCCTTGGTATCTAAATCTCTGAGTGTTGGAGCAGAGCGAGCTGGCCCTGCCTTGGTATCTAAATCTCTGAGTGTTGGAGCAGAGCGAGCTGGCCCTGCCTTGGTATCTAAATCTCTGAGTGTTGGAGCAGAGCGAGCTGGCCCTGCCTTGGTATCTAAATCTCTGAGTGTTGGAGCAGAGCGAGCTGGCCCTGCCTTGGTATCTAAATCTCTGAGTGTTGGAGCAGAGCGAGCTGGCCCTGCCTTGGTATCTAAATCTCTGAGTGTTGGAGCAGAGCGAGCTGGCCCTGCCTTGGTATCTAAATCTCTGAGTGTTGGAGCAGAGCGAGCTGGCCCTGCCTTGGTATCTAAATCTCTGAGTGTTGGAGCAGAGCGAGCTGGCCCTGCCTTGGTATCTAAATCTCTGAGTGTTGGAGCAGAGTGAGCTGGCCCTGCCTTGGTATCTAAATCTCTGAGTGTTGGAGCAGAGCGAGCTGGCCCTGCCTTGGTATCTAAATCTCTGAGTGTTGGGGCAGAGCGAGCTGGCCCTGCCTTGGTATCTAAATCTCTGAGTGTTGGGGCAGAGCGAGCTGGCCCTGCCTTGGTATCTAAATCTCTGAGTGTTGGGGCAGAGTGAGCTGGCCCTGCCTTGGTATCTAAATCTCTGAGTGTTGGGGCAGAGTGAGCTGGCCCTGCCTTGGTATCTAAATCTATAGCAGGTATTGATTATGACGTTACCACATCAGTATAGCAGATATTTATATTTTATTGATTATGACGTTATCTCATCAGTATAGCAGGTATTGATTTTAACGTTACTTCATCAGTATAGCAGGTATTGATATGGTATTGATTAATGTTACCTCATCAGTATAGCAGGTATTGATTATGTTACCTCATCAGTATAGCAGGTATTGATTAATATTACCTCATCAGTATAGCAGGTATTGATATGGTATTGATTAATGTTACCTCATCAGTATAGCAGGTATTGATTATGTTACCTCATCAGTATAGCAGGTATTGATTATGTTACCTCATCAGTATAGCAGGTATTGATTAATGTTACCTCATCAGTATAGCAGGTATTGATATGGTATTGATTATGTTACCTCATCAGTATAGCAGGTATTGATATGGTATTGATTATGTTACCTCATCAGTATAGCAGGTATTGATATGGTATTGATTATGTTACCTTATCAGTACAGCAGGTATTGATTAATGTTACCTCATCAGTATAGCAGGTATTGATATGGTATTGATTATGTTTACTATTAGCAAACGTGCGGAATGTCATTCACCTATCAACTTCAGCCAATGAGCAGGGCCCACAAAGGCAATTCCACCCCGCTTCCTGATTAACCTATGGGATCACTCGTACAATAATCACTTTACTGTCAACCAACCTCGGAGACGAGGCCTACCCCTAAACTATTCAATACAATTCCATACTGTATTCTGTCTCTGAGTACAGGCTTAACTAGTGAATGATAACAGTCTATATTTGTGGCCAAGTTTCAAGTTTTATTAGTCGTATGTACAGGATACACATGGTATACACCGTCTAACCAAATGCTTGCAGATTCCTTCTGGACAATGCAGTAATGAATAAAGAATAACAATAGGAAGGTAAAGTAAATGACTCAGTAGAAAATAATAAACATTTTAGCATTAGTATAATACAGGAAGGCACAGTTTATAGTCCCAATATTTACACATGTATCAGGGAAGGGGGGGTTGAGGGGCAAGTATTTATATGGTGTAGTATTAGTAATTATAATAAGAGTCTGGTAGCAGCAGTTGTGATGTGCGTGTAGCATGAATGTGTATGTGGATGGATGTGTGTGTAGCATGAATGTGTGTGTGTATGGATGTGTGTGTGGATGGATGTGTGTGTGGATGGATGTGTGTGTAGCATGAATGTGTGTGTGTATGAATGTGTGTGTAGCATGAATGTGTGTGTAGCATGAATGTGTGTGTGTATGGATGTGTGTGCTGTATATCTGTGAGCTCTGAAACCAGATCCTATACATGCCAGATCTGTGTATGAGGGTGGAGTCAAAACATGAACATGATTGTTGTGTAATTGAAGCTAGGTACTTAAGTACTGGTATCTTACCCTCCTACTTTGGTATTATTTGTTTTGGGAGTAACCATGAGAGAGGAATGAAGGGCTAATCGCCCAGGAAATACCTTCTGGGTCTGTGTGCCAAATGGCACCCTATTCCCTAGAGAGTGCACTACTATTGACCAGTCCCATGGTAACACATCACATCCCGCCCAAAACAAACCGTCGGAAACAGAGGGGAATAACGTTGAAAAGCTTTTCTCTCCGTGTTTTTTTGGTTAAATTGGAGCAGTTTAGCATTTGTTACAGATTCAAACCATATTTATGAACTCTTTCGCGATTCAGTTTGTCACGGCCTCATTGAAATGGACTTTTGCCAACATATTCTGTGTGTGGAGAATCTTAAAAAACTTTCCCACACTTCCATAGACAAATCATTTGACTACTACAGCAAAACAGAAGAGAATTGGAGAGCATTATTTGTGCGAGGAGAATGAAATGACGATTGCTTATCGGTTCCTGTGTGGTATGACAACATCAGTGGTGAGACTTAAACCCCTAGTTCAGAAGTCTGATACCATCAATAGGATTACATCCGTTTATGTGCGACTTGGAGAGACTTGTGGGCGCCCTTATCATTTCATAAATTACAGGTTATTTCCCCAAGGTTTTCTCCAAGCTAATGGACTAAAATGGTTTTGATATAACCAATTTGAAGCAGGAAATTGACAAGTCATTTGGAAACTCCAAAGTTAAAGACTGGAAAATAAGTAAACTGATTTTTTTTATTTTTTTTATCTGCAAATGTCATGGAAAAAGCTGAAAACATGATACAAATAAAATGCCCCCCATTATCCCCACAAGGAGCAGAGAGCCTCATTTATAACAAATGTTCGTAAGATCATTACTGACGTGCTTACGTTTCATTCATAAAAACATACTGAGCATGAAAAACCTCGCTTAGGCAGCTTCTAATGAGGCCCATTTGTAACTTACGCACCTGTGATCTATGTAAATCTCTAATTAACGACACCTGAACGTGCCTTACAAATCAGCGATGTCCCCTCACAGAACGCTAGCACAAACGTTTAGACGGGAATAGCCACGGTCCCGAAAGACGAGATCACGGCGATGGTAGGAGGAGAATGAAGACAGGCAACACGTATTATTCGGTGGACTGAATAGTGGGTTGACAAACAAAAAGCCCCAAAAACAGGTATCTTTGGGAGTGTGTCGCCGCTGCAATGAACGAGGTGGGACAGCAAGACAGAACTGTGTCTGATGTGAAACTTAAAATGGTCTGACCTTAAACTGCAAGGGGAAAATATAGTCATACATAACCAGCAGGAAAAAAATCACAACGTCAAATCTAGACTTTGAGTAGAGATACGATCATTTCTACGTCAAGGTAAAGTTTTATAAATAACTACTAATTCGTGGTTTTCTGCGTAAGTCATAACTTAAGAACTCAAAATGGATCGAAAGTCCGTTTTTATAAATGAGTTCCCAGGAGCCTTCTGTCAGTATGGACGTCTTGAAGAATGAAACACCGCCCCCATCTGGTTCCCAGCAGGCATCACACCTCGGTGTACAAAGGTTATTCAGTATTATGGACGAGTTAGAATGGGTAGCACTGGCACCAGACGACATAATCTGCATCCCAAATGGAAACCTATTACCTATGTAGTCCACTACTTCTGGCCAGGTTTGTAAATCCTCAAATGGCCAAGGGGGGGGGGGGGGAGTTGTACATCCCCAAATGGCCGGGGGGGGGGGGGGGGGTTGTACATCCTCAAATGGCCAAGGGGGTGGGGGGGGGGGTTGTACATCCCCAAATGGCCGGGGGGGGGGGGGGGGTTGTACATCCTCAAATAGCCGGGGGGGGGGGGGGGGTGTACATCCTCAAATAGCCGGGGGGGGGGGGGGGGTTGTACATCCTCAAATGGGAACCCAGTAACTAAAACAGAACCAAAAAATGACAGTTTCATCCAGATTTATTAAAACATCATTGGCTTCTCAATGACAAAGCATTTGATCCTATTGTTTCTGTATAAAACAGGCCTATAAGACTCTCTTAATAGATCCAAGTTGAAGGAACCAGTTTCCGTCACACATTCAGTTGTCATTTGCACTTGGGGGGGGGGGGGGGGCTAGCAGTACTGCCACGTCACTGACAATAAAGCACCATTCGTAAAGAGAGAGGGTGAGTTCCACCAATATAACCCAGGGCTCAATTCAACCCATATCACAGAAGATCAGCCTTGCGTCATGATTCAAATCTAAAAGGAAACGTTTCTGCGGTAGCGGAGACTCCATTGACGGTAAACGCTGCTCACGTCGCTCTATCGGATATTACATTTACATTATTGATCACTCAATCTGTAACGCTTTGAATAGAGGCCCCTAAACTAACTGCTGTAATTATACTGTATCTGCCAATAGGATGCCGTTTTACTACAATGTCTGCTTACCAAATGACAACCTATCCCCAACACAGTGTTCCCCCTATGGATCCTGATCCCGCCCTGGTCCTCCCCCCCTCCCCTCTTACGGGCCCTGGTCCCCCCCCCTTCCCCTCTTACGGGCCCTGGTCCTCCCCCTCCCCTCCCCTCTTACGGGCCCTGGTCCCCCCCCTCCCCTCCCCTCTTACGGGCCCTGGTCCCCCCCCTCCCCTCCCCTCTTACGGGCCCTGGTCCCCCCCCTCCCCTCCCCTCTTACGGGCCCTGGGCCCCCCCCCCCCCTCCCCTCTTACGGGCCCTGGTCCCCCCCCCCCCCCTCCCCTCTTACGGGCCCTGGTCCTCCCCCTCCCCTCTTACGGGCCCTGGTCCCCCCCCCCCTCCCCTCTTACGGGCCCTGGTCCTCCCCCTCCCCTCTTACGGACCCTGGTCCCCCCCTCCCCTCTTACGGGCCCTGGTCCTCCCCTCCCCTCTTACGGGCCCTGGTCCTCCCCTCTTACGTGCCCTGGTCCCCCACCCCCCTCCCCTCTTACGGGCCCCCCCCCCCCTATGGGCCGTGATCAAAAGTAATGCACTATATAGGGAATCCTTTAGGATGCATATGATGTCCCTGACAGTAAATCCATAGAAAGCTAATGGAGGTCGTCTGTCATGTTTACAGCTGGACACACGGACACACAGTGAGTTAATGAAGGACACTTTAAGGATGTCCCTACTCCCCCATTTCCTATCAGATAATTAGCTCATCGTGGGTGAGATGACTTGGTACACAGCAGCTAGTGAGAATAGACGTGCGCTACAAAAAAAACAGTAATACAATAATGAATGAACGACAAAAGCAGCACAGTACTGTATGAAACCGCTTGGCTAAATGACATTTTGACCTTCTGAGCGTGAAAAAATATGGAATCTACCATTTGCAGTTAGTTGGTGACCATTTAGTTAGTTAGTGTCCATTTGGTCTTTAACTGCCATTAGTCAGCTGCCCCCCCCCCCCCCCCCTCCCCCCTCGTCTGTTTGCTCTCCTGTTCTGTGCTAGTGTGGTGTAACAGCATCTATAGGACCCGTGATAAGGGCGTCCAATAGCATCCAAACCCTCCACAGCAGCAAACTGAGACGACCCTCCCTCTAACAGTGTGCCCGATAGGACCAGTGTTACAGGTCCTATTGCTCCCTCTAACAGTGTGCCCGATAGGACCAGTGTTACAGGTCCTATTGCTCCCTCTAACAGTGTGCCCGATAGGACCAGTGTTACAGGTCCTATTGCTCCCTCTAACAGTGTGCCCGATAGGACCAGTGTTACAGGTCCTATTGCTCCCTCTAACAGTGTGCCCGATAGGACCAGTGTTACAGGTCCTATTGCTCCCTCTAACAGTGTGCCCGATAGGACCAGTAGGACCTGTAGGACTCACCCATTCCCCTCCCCCATTCCCCTTCCTGCTCCCCCATCGCCCTCACCCATTTTCCTACCTGCTCCCCCATCCCCCTCACCCATTCCCCTTCCTGCTCCCCCATCCCCCTCACCCATTCCCCTCCTGCTCCCCCATCGCCCTCACCCATTCCCCTTCCTGCTCCTCACACCCGCTCCCCCATCGCCCTCACCCATTCCCCTACCCGCTCCCCCATCCCCCTCACCCATTCCTGCTCCCCCATCCCCCTCACCCATTCCCCTTCCTGCTCCCCCATTCCCCTTCCCCAGTCTCTTAACCCAGCGTCTTAGCCTGTGGGCTGTGGATCAGTCAGTTTTTGAAGGCCCCATAGCGACTAGCTTTACTGATGAAGGTCTTCAGCAGCTCGTGGTCCATGTCGGCGAAGGCCTGCGTCTGCGTAACGGCGGTCAGGTGGTTCACACAGAACTTGAAGCAGAACTCTTCCAGGTCCTGTAGGAGGAGGAACAGGGAGACGGCTGGTCAGCGCTGGGGACAGGAGGAGTACAACACAGAGGGCAGTGACTGTAGAGGTAACAGCTAGTACAACACAGAGGGCAGTGACTGTAGAGGTAACAACTAGTACAACAGACAGGGCAGTGACTGTAGAGGTAACAGCTAGTACAACAGACAGGGCAGTGACTGTAGAGGTAACAGCTAGTACAACAGACAGGGCAGTGACTGTAGAGGTAACAGCTAGTACAACATAGAGGGCAGTGACTGTAGAGGTAACAGCTAGTACAACATAGAGGGCAGTGACTGTAGAGGTAACAGCTAGTACAACAGACAGGGCAGTGACTGTAGAGGTAACAGCTAGTACAACAGACAGGGCAGTGACTGTAGAGGTAACAGCTAGTACAACACAGAGGGCAGAGGTAACAGCTAGTACAACAGACAGGGCAGTGACTGTAGAGGTAACAGCTAGTACAACAGACAGGACAGTGACTGTAGAGGTAACAGCTAGTACAACACAGAGGGCAGTGACTGTAGAGGTAACAGCTAGTACAACACAGAGGGCAGTGACTGTAGAGGTAACAGCTAGTACAACACAGAGGACAGTGACTGTAGAGGTAACAGCTAGTACAACAGACAGGGCAGTGACTGTAGAGGTAACAGCTAGTACAACAGACAGGGCAGTGACTGTAGAGGTAACAGCTAGTACAACATAGAGGGCAGTGACTGTAGAGGTAACAGCTAGTACAACATAGAGGGCAGTGACTGTAGAGGTAACAGCTAGTACAACAGACAGGGCAGTGACTGTAGAGGTAACAGCTAGTACAACACAGAGGGCAGTGACTGTAGAGGTAACAGCTAGTACAACACAGAGGGCAGTGACTGTAGAGGTAACAGCTAGTACAACACAGAGGGCAGTGACTGTAGAGGTAACAGCTAGTACAACAGACAGGACAGTGACTGTAGAGGTAACAGCTAGTACAACAGACAGGGCAGTGACTGTAGAGGTAACAGCTAGTACAACAGACAGGGCAGTGACTGTAGAGGTAACAGCTAGTACAACACAGAGGGCAGAGGTAACAGCTAGTACAACAGACAGGGCAGTGACTGTAGAGGTAACAGCTAGTACAACAGACAGGACAGTGACTGTAGAGGTAACAGCTAGTACAGCAGACAGGGCAGTGACTGTAGAGGTAACAGCTAGTACAACACAGAGGGCAGTGACTGTAGAGGTAACAGCTAGTACAACATAGAGGGCAGTGACTGTAGAGGTAACAGCTAGTACAACATAGAGGGCAGTGACTGTAGAGGTAACAGCTAGTACAACACAGAGGACAGTGACTGTAGAGGTAACAGCTAGTACAACAGACAGGGCAGTGACTGTAGAGGTAACAGCTAGTACAACAGACAGGGCAGTGACTGTAGAGGTAACAGCTAGTACAACATAGAGGGCAGTGACTGTAGAGGTAACAGCTAGTACAACACAGAGGGCAGTGACTGTAGAGGTAACAGCTAGTACAACACAGAGGGCAGTGACTGTAGAGGTAACAGCTAGTACAACACAGAGGGCAGTGACTGTAGAGGTAACAGCTAGTACAACACAGAGGGCAGTGACTGTAGAGGTAACAGCTAGTACAACATAGAGGGCAGTGACTGTAGAGGTAACAGCTAGTACAACACAGAGGGCAGTGACTGTAGAGGTAACAGCTAGTACAACATAGAGGGCAGTGACTGTAGAGGTAACAGCTAGTACAACATAGAGGGCAGTGACTGTAGAGGTAACAGCTAGTACAACATAGAGGGCAGTGACTGTAGAGGTAACAGCTAGTACAACACAGAGGACAGTGACTGTAGAGGTAACAGCTAGTACAACAGACAGGGCAGTGACTGTAGAGGTAACAGCTAGTACAACAGACAGGGCAGTGACTGTAGAGGTAACAGCTAGTACAACAGACAGGGCAGTGACTGTAGAGGTAACAGCTAGTACAACATAGAGGGCAGTGACTGTAGAGGTAACAGCTAGTACAACATAGAGGGCAGTGACTGTAGAGGTAACAGCTAGTACAACAGACAGGGCAGTGACTGTAGAGGTAACAGCTAGTACAACAGACAGGGCAGTGACTGTAGAGGTAACAGCTAGTACAACACAGAGGGCAGAGGTAACAGCTAGTACAACAGACAGGGCAGTGACTGTAGAGGTAACAGCTAGTACAACAGACAGGACAGTGACTGTAGAGGTAACAGCTAGTACAACACAGAGGGCAGTGACTGTAGAGGTAACAGCTAGTACAACACAGAGGGCAGTGACTGTAGAGGTAACAGCTAGTACAACACAGAGGACAGTGACTGTAGAGGTAACAGCTAGTACAAGAGACAGGGCAGTGACTGTAGAGGTAACAGCTAGTACAACAGACAGGGCAGTGACTGTAGAGGTAACAGCTAGTACAACATAGAGGGCAGTGACTGTAGAGGTAACAGCTAGTACAACATAGAGGGCAGTGACTGTAGAGGTAACAGCTAGTACAACAGACAGGGCAGTGACTGTAGAGGTAACAGCTAGTACAACACAGAGGGCAGTGACTGTAGAGGTAACAGCTAGTACAACACAGAGGGCAGTGACTGTAGAGGTAACAGCTAGTACAACACAGAGGGCAGTGACTGTAGAGGTAACAGCTAGTACAACAGACAGGACAGTGACTGTAGAGGTAACAGCTAGTACAACAGACAGGGCAGTGACTGTAGAGGTAACAGCTAGTACAACAGACAGGGCAGTGACTGTAGAGGTAACAGCTAGTACAACACAGAGGGCAGAGGTAACAGCTAGTACAACAGACAGGGCAGTGACTGTAGAGGTAACAGCTAGTACAACAGACAGGACAGTGACTGTAGAGGTAACAGCTAGTACAGCAGACAGGGCAGTGACTGTAGAGGTAACAGCTAGTACAACACAGAGGGCAGTGACTGTAGAGGTAACAGCTAGTACAACATAGAGGGCAGTGACTGTAGAGGTAACAGCTAGTACAACATAGAGGGCAGTGACTGTAGAGGTAACAGCTAGTACAACACAGAGGACAGTGACTGTAGAGGTAACAGCTAGTACAACAGACAGGGCAGTGACTGTAGAGGTAACAGCTAGTACAACAGACAGGGCAGTGACTGTAGAGGTAACAGCTAGTACAACATAGAGGGCAGTGACTGTAGAGGTAACAGCTAGTACAACACAGAGGGCAGTGACTGTAGAGGTAACAGCTAGTACAACACAGAGGGCAGTGACTGTAGAGGTAACAGCTAGTACAACAGACAGGGCAGTGACTGTAGAGGTAACAGCTAGTACAACAGACAGGGCAGTGACTGTAGAGGTAACAGCTAGTACAACATAGAGGGCAGTGACTGTAGAGGTAACAGCTAGTACAACATAGAGGGCAGTGACTGTAGAGGTAACAGCTAGTACAACAGACAGGGCAGTGACTGTAGAGGTAACAGCTAGTACAACACAGAGGGCAGTGACTGTAGAGGTAACAGCTAGTACAACACAGAGGGCAGTGACTGTAGAGGTAACAGCTAGTACAACACAGAGGGCAGTGACTGTAGAGGTAACAGCTAGTACAACAGACAGGACAGTGACTGTAGAGGTAACAGCTAGTACAACAGACAGGGCAGTGACTGTAGAGGTAACAGCTAGTACAACAGACAGGGCAGTGACTGTAGAGGTAACAGCTAGTACAACACAGAGGGCAGAGGTAACAGCTAGTACAACAGACAGGGCAGTGACTGTAGAGGTAACAGCTAGTACAACAGACAGGACAGTGACTGTAGAGGTAACAGCTAGTACAGCAGACAGGGCAGTGACTGTAGAGGTAACAGCTAGTACAACACAGAGGGCAGTGACTGTAGAGGTAACAGCTAGTACAACATAGAGGGCAGTGACTGTAGAGGTAACAGCTAGTACAACATAGAGGGCAGTGACTGTAGAGGTAACAGCTAGTACAACACAGAGGACAGTGACTGTAGAGGTAACAGCTAGTACAACAGACAGGGCAGTGACTGTAGAGGTAACAGCTAGTACAACAGACAGGGCAGTGACTGTAGAGGTAACAGCTAGTACAACATAGAGGGCAGTGACTGTAGAGGTAACAGCTAGTACAACACAGAGGGCAGTGACTGTAGAGGTAACAGCTAGTACAACACAGAGGGCAGTGACTGTAGAGGTAACAGCTAGTACAACACAGAGGGCAGTGACTGTAGAGGTAACAGCTAGTACAACACAGAGGGCAGTGACTGTAGAGGTAACAGCTAGTACAACATAGAGGGCAGTGACTGTAGAGGTAACAGCTAGTACAACACAGAGGGCAGTGACTGTAGAGGTAACAGCTAGTACAACATAGAGGGCAGTGACTGTAGAGGTAACAGCTAGTACAACATAGAGGGCAGTGACTGTAGAGGTAACAGCTAGTACAACATAGAGGGCAGTGACTGTAGAGGTAACAGCTAGTACAACACAGAGGACAGTGACTGTAGAGGTAACAGCTAGTACAACAGACAGGGCAGTGACTGTAGAGGTAACAGCTAGTACAACAGACAGGGCAGTGACTGTAGAGGTAACAGCTAGTACAACATAGAGGGCAGTGACTGTAGAGGTAACAGCTAGTACAACACAGAGGGCAGTGACTGTAGAGGTAACAGCTAGTACAACACAGAGGGCAGTGACTGTAGAGGTAACAGCTAGTACAACACAGAGGGCAGTGACTGTAGAGGTAACAGCTAGTACAACACAGAGGGCAGTGACTGTAGAGGTAACAGCTAGTACAACATAGAGGGCAGTGACTGTAGAGGTAACAGCTAGTACAACATAGAGGGCAGTGACTGTAGAGGTAACAGCTATTACAACACAGAGGGCAGTGACTGTAGAGGTAACAGCTAGTACAACACAGAGGGCAGTGACTGTAGAGGTAACAGCTAGTACAACACAGAGGGCAGTGACTGTAGAGGTAACAGCTAGTACAACAGACAGGGCAGTGACTGTAGAGGTAACAGCTAGTACAACACAGAGGGCAGTGACTGTAGAGGTAACAGCTAGTACAACACAGAGGGCAGTGACTGTAGAAGTAACAGCTAGTACAACAGACAGGGCAGTGACTGTAGAGGTAACAGCTAGTACAACAGACAGGGCAGTGACTGTAGAGGTAACAGCTAGTACAACACAGAGGGCAGAGGTAACAGCTAGTACAACAGACAGGGCAGTGACTGTAGAGGTAACAGCTAGTACAACAGACAGGACAGTGACTGTAGAGGTAACAGCTAGTACAGCAGACAGGGCAGTGACTGTAGAGGTAACAGCTAGTACAACACAGAGGGCAGTGACTGTAGAGGTAACAGCTAGTACAACACAGAGGGCAGAGGTAACAGCTAGTACAACAGACAGGGCAGTGACTGTAGAGGTAACAGCTAGTACAACAGACAGGACAGTGAATGTAGAGGTAACAGCTAGTACAACACAGAGGGCAGTGACTGTAGAGGTAACAGCTAGTACAACACAGAGGGCAGTGACTGTAGAGGTAACAGCTAGTACAACACAGAGGGCAGTGACTGTAGAGGTAACAGCTAGTACAACACAGAGGGCAGTGACTGTAGAGGTAACAGCTACTACAACATAGAGGGCAGTGACTGTAGAGGTAACAGCTAGTACAACAGACAGGACAGTGACTGTAGAGGTAACAGCTAGTACAACACAGAGGGCAGTGACTGTAGAGGTAACAGCTAGTACAACACAGAGGGCAGTGACTGTAGAGGTAACAGCTAGTACAACAGACAGGACAGTGACTGTAAAGGTAACAGCTAGTACAACAGACAGGGAAGTGACTGTAGAGGTAACAGCTAGTACAACACAGAGGGCAGAGGTAACAGCTAGTACAACAGACAGGGCAGTGACTGTAGAGGTAACAGCTAGTACAACACAGAGGGCAGTGACTGTAGAGGTAACAGCTAGTACAACACAGAGGGAAGTGACTGTAGAGGTAACAGCTAGTACAACACAGAGGGCAGTGACTGTAGAGGTAACAGCTAGTACAACACAGAGGGCAGTGACTGTAGAGGTAACAGCTAGTACAACAGACAGGACAGTGACTGTAGAGGTAACAGCTAGTACAACACAGAGGACAGTGACTGTAGAGGTAACAGCTAGTACAACACAGAGGGCAGTGACTGTAGAGGTAACAGCTAGTACAACACAGAGGGCAGTGACTGTAGAGGTAACAGCTAGTACAACAGACAGGACAGTGACTGTAGAGGTAACAGCTAGTACAACACAGAGGACAGTGACTGTAGAGGTAACAGCTAGTACAACACAGAGGGCAGTGACTGTAGAGGTAACAGCTAGTACAACACAGAGGGCAGTGACTGTAGAGGTAACAGCTAGTACAACAGACAGGGCAGTGACTGTAGAGGTAACAGCTAGTACAACAGACAGGACAGTGACTGTAGAGGTAACAGCTAGTACAACAGACAGGGCAGTGACTGTAGAGGTAACAGCTAATACAACACAGAGGGCAGTGACTGTAGAGGTAACAGCTAGTACAACACAGAGGGCAGTGACTGTAGAAGTAACAGCTAGTACAACAGACAGGGCAGTGACTGTAGAGGTAACAGAGAGGGTCTGGGCTGGCTGGTCGGCGGCCAGGGTCTACGGGAGGACAACAGAGAGGGTCTGGGCTGGTCAGTGTTCAGGGTCTACGGGAGGACAACAGAGAGGGTCTGGGCTGGTCAGTGTTCAGGGTCTACGGAAGGACAACAGAGAGGGTCTGGGCTGGTCAGTGTTCAGGGTCTACGGAAGGACAACAGAGAGGGTCTGGGCTGGTCAGTGTTCAGGGTCTACGGGAGGACAACAGAGAGGGTCTGGGCTGGTCAGTGTTCAGGGTCTACGGGAGGACAACAGAGAGGGTCTGGGCTGGTCAGTGTTCAGGGTCTACGGTAGGACAACAGAGAGGGTCTGGGCTGGTCAGTGTTCAGGGTCTACGGGAGGACAACAGAGAGGGTCTGGGCTGGTCAGTGTTCAGGGTCTACGGGAGGACAACAGAGAGGGTCTGGGCTGGTCAGTGTTCAGGGTCTACGGGAGGACAACAGAGAGGGTCTGGGCTGGCTGGTCGGCGGCCAGGGTCTACGGGAGGACAACAGAGAGGGTCTGGGCTGGCTGGTGTTCAGGGTCTACGGGAGGACAACAGAGAGGGTCTGGGCTGGTCAGTGTTCAGGGTCTACGGGAGGACAACAGAGAGGGTCTGGGCTGGTCAGTGTTCAGGGTCTACGGGAGGACAACAGAGAGGGTCTGGGCTGGTCAGTGTTCAGGGTCTACGGGAGGACAACAGAGAGGGTCTGGGCTGGCTGGTGTTCAGGGTCTACGGGAGGACAACAGAGAGGGTCTGGGCTGGTCAGTGTTCAGGGTCTACGGGAGGACAACAGAGAGGGTCTGGGCTGGTCAGTGTTCAGGGTCTACGGGAGGACAACAGAGAGGGTCTGGGCTGGCTGGTCAGTGTTCAGGGTCTACGAGAGGACAACAGAGAGGGTCTGGGCTGGCTGGTCAGTGTTCAGGGTCTACGGGAGGACAACAGAGAGGGTCTGGGCTGGTCAGTGTTCAGGGTCTACGGGAGGACAACAGAGAGGGTCTGGGCTGGTCAGTGTTCAGGGTCTACGGGAGGACAACAGAGAGGGTCTGGGCTGGTCAGTGTTCAGGGTCTACGGGAGGACAACAGTACGTATTAAGCCTCTTACCCTGGCCTCGTACTTGACGGCAGCAGAGAGCAGCGTAACAGCATTTTCCTCAGAGATGCCTCTCTTGATGGTCTCCTGACACAGTCTCTTCAGACGCGTCTCACGGTAGAACGTAGCTAAGTCCAGGAGACCTACAGTAAACACGGGAGAGATACATGGAATACGGCCCAAATGGTGCCCCAGTCATTTTACAGTGATCTCCCGCTGAGTCCAAGTTGACGGAGGAATTCTAGTGTATTACAACACTTTCTATAAGCCGTCTTAACTCACGTGAGGCCCTAGATGCTGATTTGGGGTCCTTTGCGAACCGCCTGGTAAATCATTATGCTAGGAAAAACACTGCGTCGTACCTCTGGCCTAAAGTTACGCTAGGGTTAGGTGTCGTACCAGGCGGCAGGGTAGCCTAGTGGTTAGAGCGTCGGACTAGTAACCGAAAGGTTTCAAGATCGAATCCCCGAGCTGACAAGGTACAAATCTATCGTTCTGCCCCTTGAACAAAGCTGTTAAACCCACTGTTCCCCGGTAGGCCGTCATTGAAAATAAGAATTTGTTCTTAACTGACTTAGTTAAATAAAGGTAAAATAAATACGAACCTATGGCGTCCTCTGGAGGCAGGTTGATGGTGTCCGTGTACAGGTATTCCAGGAAGGCCCTGTACACCAGGTAAGAGAACTGGTGGACCTCAATAGACTCCTCGTCTGTCTCGTTCAGCAACACACGGAAATGTTCACACCTGAAACCATGGACAAATGACAACAAATCAGTCACCGTGGAGGGTGGCGACAGACCAGTCACCGTGGAGGGTGGCGACAGACCAGTCCCCGTGGAGGGTGGCGACAGACCAGTCACCGTGGAGGGTTGCGACAGACCAGTCACCGTGGAGGGTGGCGACAGACCAGTCCCCGTGGAGGGTGGCGACAGACCAGTCACCGTGGAGGGTTGCGACAGACCAGTCACCGTGGAGGGTGGCGACAGATCAGTCAGATTGGAAGGTGGCGACAGACCAGTCCCCGTGGAGGGTGGCGACAGACCAGTCACCGTGGAGGGTGGCGACAGACCAGTCACCGTGGAGGGTGACGACAGACCAGTCACCGTGGAGGGTGGCGAACAGATCAGTCACCGTGGAGGGTGGCGACAGACCAGTCACCGTGGAGGGTGGCGACAGACCAGTCACCGTGGAGGGTGACGACAGACCAGTCACCGTGGAGGGTGACGACAGACCAGTCACCGTGGAGGGTGACGACAGACCAGTCACCGTGGAGGGTGACGACAGACCAGTCACCGTGGAGGGTGGCGACAGACCAGTCACCGTGGAGGGTGGCGACAGACCAGTCACCGTGGAGGGTGACGACAGACCAGTCACCGTGGAGGGTGACGACAGACCAGTCACCGTGGAGGGTGACGACAGACCAGTCACCGTGGAGGGTGACGACAGACCAGTCACCGTGGAGGGTGACGACAGACCAGTCACCGTGGAGGGTGGCGACAGACCAGTCACCGTGGAGGGTGGCGACAGACCAGTCACCGTGGAGGGTGACGACAGACCAGTCACCGTGGAAAATATGTGCCCTGATGTGAAGTTTGAATTCAGCCCATGTAGATCTATGGAGCATAGCTAGCTGGCTAATTAGATACACTACATGACCAAAAGTAAGTGGACACCTGCTGGTCGAACATCTCATTCCAAAATCATGGGCATTAATATGGAGTTGGTCCCCCCCTTTGCTGTTATAACAGCCTTCACTCTTCTGGGAAGGCTTTCTACTAGATGTTGGGACTTGCTTCCAGTCAGCCACAAGAGCATTAGTGAGGTCGGGCAGTGATGTTGGGCGATTAGGCCTGGCTCGCAGTCGGCGTTCCAATTCATCACAAAGGAGTTCGATGTGGTTGAGGTCAGGGCTCTGCGCAGGCCGGTCAAGTTCTTCCACACCGATCTCGACAAACCGTTTCTGTATGGACCTCGCTTTGTGCACGGGGGCATTGTCATGCTTAAACAGGAAAGGGCCATCCCCAAAATGTTGCCACAAAGTTGGAAGCACAGAATCATCTAGAATGTAATTGTATGCTGTAGCGTTAAGATTCCCCTTCACTGGAACTAAGGGGCACGAAACATGAAAAACAGACCCAGACCATTATTCCTCCTCCACCAAACATTACAGTTGGCACTATGCATTCAGGCAGGTACTGTTCTCCTGGCATCCGCCAAACCCCAGATTCGTCCGACGGACTGCAAGATGGTGAAGTGTGATTCATCACTCCAGACAACATGTTTCCACTGCTCCAGAGTCCCAATGGCGGGGAGCTTTTACACCACTCCAGCCGACGCTTGGCATTGCACATGGTGATCTTAGGCTTGTGCGTGGCTTCCCGGCCATGGAAACCCATTTCATTTAACTCCTTACGAACAGTTCTTGTGCTGACGTTGCTTCCTGAGGCAGTTTGTGCTGCGACCAACGACAGACCATTGTTTTACGCACTACATCACTCTCCGCTCCCGTTCTGTGAACTTGTGTGGTCTACCACTTCACGGCTGAGCCGTTGTTGCTCCTAGACGTGTTCACTTCACAACAACAGCGCTTACATTTGACCGGGGCAGCTCTAGCAGGGTAGAAATTTGACAAACTGACTTGTTGGAAAGGTGGCATCCCTATGACGGTGCCACGTTGAAAGTCACTGAGCTCTTCAGTACGGGTCATTCTACTTCCAATGTTTGTCTATGGAGATTGCATGGCTGTGTGCTCGATTTTATACACCTGTCAGCAACGGGTGTGTGGCTGAAATGGCCGGAATCCACTCATTTGAAGAGGTATCCACATACTTTTGTAAATATGTATCTAGTTTCTACACGGAGTACACCAAACATTAGGAATACCTGCGTCCGGCACCTACTACCATACCCCGTTCAAAAGACACTTCAATGTCTTGCCCGTTCACCCTCTGAAAGGCACACATACACAATCCACGTCTCAAATGGAGTCAAAGTCTTCTTTCCTCTCCTTCACCTACACTGAGCGACATACAATACAGGATCCGTAGCGTTCACCTGGTCAATCTGTGTCGGGGGGGGGGGGGGAAACAGCAGGTGTTCTTAATGTTTTGTCAACTCCATGTAGAAACAAAACACGTCTCCAGATGTAAAATAAATAACATTTTCTTTACCTCTGATTTGGCAAATGGAAAACCATGGCGTTTAAGGCATGAGGATGTTGCATAACAAAAGAACCAGAGGGGAAACTATAGCTGTGTCTTTGCTTCCTCATAGCGTCAACAGGAAGGACAGAGACACTGAATCATAGGTCCAAACACCGCAGTGAAAACATAGCAGACCTGGGAGGAGACAAGGCAACTACTGGAAATCAACATGTCATAATAACACATTGTTTACAGAAATGTTTGTAGCTGTGTGTGGGGGGGGATGGGGTGGCATGAAAAACTAACTCTGAACCCGTGGCAAAATGTGTATAATTCAAAGAAGTTACCCGTTTTAGCTTGCAGGAGGGCCTCGCCTTGACTAGGGTAGAGAGAGAGAGGAGAGACAGACTCGACTAGGGGAGAGAGAGAGGAGAGACTTGACTAGGGGGGGAGAGAGAGAGAGACTTGACTAGGGGAGAGAGAGAGAGACTTGACTAGGGGAGAGAGAGAGAGAGACTTGACTAGGGGAGAGAGAGAGAGAGACTTGACTAGGGGAGAGAGAGAGAGAGAGAGAGAGAGAGAGAAGAGAAGAGAAGAGAAGAAAAGAGAAAGAGAGAGAGAGAGACTTGACTAGGGGAGAGACTTGACTAGGGGGGAGAGAGAGAGAGAGAGAGAGAGAGAGAGAGAGAGAGAGAGAGACTTGACTAGGGGAGAGACTTGACTAGGGGGGAGAGAGAGAGAGAGAGAGAGAGAGAGAGACTTGACTAGGGGAGAGACTTGACTAGGGGAGGGGAGAGAGAGGGAGAGACTTGACTAGGGGAGGGGATAGAGAGAGAGAGACTTGACTAGGGGAGGGGAGAGAGAGAGAGAGACTTGACTAGGGGAGGGGAGAGAGAGAGACTTGACTAGGGGAGGGGAGAGAGAGAGACTTGACTAGGGGGGAGAGAGAGAGAGAGAGGGAGAGAGAGAGAGAGAGAGAAGAGAAGATAAGAGAAGAGGAGAAAGAGAGAGACTTGACTAGGGGAGAGACTTGACTAGGGGAGAGAGAGAGAGAGAGAGACTTGACTAGGGGAGGGGAGGGGAGAGAGACTTGACTAGGGGAGGGGAAAGAGAGAGACTTGACTAGGGGAGGGGAGAGAGAGAGACTTGACTAGGGGAGGGGAGAGTGAGAGACTTGACTAGGGGAGGGGAGAGAGAGAGACTTGACTAGGGGAGGGGAGAGAGAGAGACTTGACTAGGGGAGAGAGAGAGACTTGACTAGGGGAGAGAGAGAGAGAGAGAGACTTGACTAGGGGAGGGGAGAGAGAGAGAGAGACTTGACTAGGGGAGGGGAGAGAGAGAGAGAGACTTGACTAGGGGAGGGGAGAGAGAGAGACTTGACTAGGGGGGAGAGAGAGAGAGAGAGGGAGAGAGAGAGAGAGAGAGAAGAGAAGATAAGAGAAGAGGAGAAAGAGAGAGACTTGACTAGGGGAGAGACTTGACTAGGGGAGAGAGAGAGAGAGAGAGACTTGACTAGGGGAGGGGAGGGGAGAGAGACTTGACTAGGGGAGGGGAAAGAGAGAGACTTGACTAGGGGAGGGGAGAGAGAGAGACTTGACTAGGGGAGGGGAGAGTGAGAGACTTGACTAGGGGAGGGGAGAGAGAGAGACTTGACTAGGGGAGGGGAGAGAGAGAGACTTGACTAGGGGAGAGAGAGAGACTTGACTAGGGGAGAGAGAGAGAGAGACTTGACTAGGGGAGGGGAAAGAGAGAGACTTGACTAGGGGAGGGGAAAGAGAGAGACTTGACTAGGGGAGAGAGAGACTTGACTAGGGGAGAGAGAGAGAGAGGAGAGAGAGACTTGACTAGGGGAGAGACTTGACTAGGGGAGAGAGAGAGAGAGAGAGACTTGACTAGGGGAGGGGAGGGGAGAGAGACTTGACTAGGGGAGGGGAAAGAGAGAGACTTGACTAGGGGAGGGGAGAGAGAGAGACTTGACTAGGGGAGGGGAGAGTGAGAGACTTGACTAGGGGAGGGGAGAGAGAGAGACTTGACTAGGGGAGGGGAGAGAGAGAGACTTGACTAGGGGAGAGAGAGAGACTTGACTAGGGGAGAGAGAGAGAGAGACTTGACTAGGGGAGGGGAAAGAGAGAGACTTGACTAGGGGAGGGGAAAGAGAGAGACTTGACTAGGGGAGAGAGAGACTTGACTAGGGGAGAGAGAGAGAGAGGAGAGAGAGACTTGACTAGGGGAGAGAGAGAGAGAGGAGAGAGAGACTTGACTAGGGGAGAGAGAGACGTGACTAGGGGAGAGAGAGACTTGACTAGGGGAGAGAGAGACTTGACTAGGGGAGAGAGAGACTTGACTAGGGGAGAGAGAGACTTGACTAGGGGAGAGAGAGACTTGACTAGGGGAGAGAGAGAGAGGAGAGAGAGACTTGACTAGGGGAGAGAGAGAGAGAGAGAAAAAGAGAGAGAGACTTGACTAGGGGAGAGAGAGAGAGAGAAAAAGGGAGAGAGACTTGACTAGGGGAGAGAGAGAAGCTTGACTAGGGGAGGAGTGAGGTCTGAGGAGTAATGATGAAGTTCCTAACATGTATTCCCTAACGGTGACTGGCAGCTATCTCTCTGGGTCTCTCCAGTGACCAGCGGGCTGTCTCGAAGACGGTGGTCTGTGTTTCGCGGGCACAGTGTGGCGGGGGGACACAATGTGTCGGGGGGGGGGGGGGGGGCACAGTGTGGCGGGGGGGGGCACAGTGGTACAAAGAGCTAAATAACCTTCAGAATGATGTTGAGCCGCAAATAAATGATGTTTTTACAGAGGAAAAGGGGAAGTATGTCCTCTGTTTGGTAGAAATACTAAAACACACAGCATATACTGAATAAACATGTCACGATTTACAGTTGTTTGGATAAAAGCGTTGGCTACATGAACATCCTCATTGTATTAAACCATGGTTCTGTGTGACCAAGGTCCATAAGGGAGACAACCTGGGTCTGTTTGGCACCGTTTGAACATCTTGGCCCCATGTTCTGTTATAATCTCCACCCGGCACAGCCAGAAGAGGACTGGCCACCCCTCAGAGCCTGGTTCCTCTCCACCCGGCACAGCCAGAAGAGGACTGGCCACCCCTCAGAGCCTGGTTCCTCTCCACCCGGCACAGCCAGAAGAGGACTGGCCACCCCTCAGAGCCTGGTTCCTCTCCACCCGGCACAGCCAGAAGAGGACTGGCCACCCCTCAGAGCCTGGTTCCTCTCTAGGTTTCTTCCTAGGTTCTGTCCTTTCTAGGGAGTTTTTCCAAGCCACCGTGCTTCTACATCTGCATTGCTTGCTGTTTGGGGTTTTAGGCTGGGTTTCTGTACAGCACTTTGAGATATCAGCTGATGTTAGAAGGGCTTTATACATACATTTGATTTGATTTACACAGGCCGCCCAAATTCTGATCCCCCCCCCCAACTACTGTCAAATGAGGTGATCTGATTGGTATAAAAGATGTGAATTGGCCTGCCTGTGTAAACTCAGTCCTTTAGGTACCTGATCTTCAGGAGGGCTTTATGCACGTGGATACACTTTCCATCCACGAGGAACTTGAGATCTGAGATGTCCGGACTGTCAAACTCCCTCTTCAGAGACTGGGCCACTGTCAAGTAGTCATCACCATCTGAATAACACAGAACACAAAAATCTGTCAGTCCTCTACAACAGGCCAGAGCAAAACCACTCAACCTATTGGAAATACTTCAAATAGTATCTGATCCCAGGTCTGTAACCATCATCACTTCCTGTACAGTGTCAGTCTTTACCCACGGTTGAGGAAGTGTGTCAGTCTTTACCCACGGTTGAGGAAGTGTGTCAGTCTTTACCCACGAGGTGTGTCAGTCTTTACCCACGAGGTGTGTCAGTCTTTACCCACGAGGTGTGTCAGTCTTTACCCACGAGGTGTGTCAGTCTTTACCCACGAGGTGTGTCAGTCTTTACCCACGAGGTGTGTCAGTCTTACCCACGGTTGAGGAAGTGTGTCAGTCTTTACCCACGGTTGAGGAAGTGTGTCAGTCTTTACCCACGGTTGAGGAGGTGTGTCAGTCTTTACCCACGGTTGAGGAGGTGTGTCAGTCTTTACCCACGAGGTGTGTCAGTCTTACCCACGAGGTGTGTCAGTCTTTACCCACGAGGTGTGTCAGTCTTTACCCACGAGGTGTGTCAGTCTTTACCCACGAGGTGTGTCAGTCTTTACCCACGAGGTGTGTCAGTCTTTACCCACGAGGTGTGTCAGTCTTACCCACGAGGTGTGTCAGTCTTACCCACGAGGTGTGTCAGTCTTACCCACGAGGTGTGTCAGTCTTTACCCACGAGGTGTGTCAGTCTTACCCACGAGGTGTGTCAGTCTTTACTAACGAGGTGTGTCAGTCTTACCCACGAGGTGTGTCAGTCTTTACTAACGAGGTGTGTCAGTCTTTACTAACGAGGTGTGTCAGTCTTTACCCACGAGGTGTGTCAGTCTTTACTAACGAGGTGTGTCAGTCTTACCCACGAGGTGTGTCAGTCTTTACCCACGAGGTGTGTCAGTCTTTACCCACGAGGTGTGTCAGTCTTTACCCACGAGGTGTGTCAGTCTTTACCCACGAGGTGTGTCAGTCTTACCCACGAGGTGTGTCAGTCTTACCCACGAGGTGTGTCAGTCTTACCCACGAGGTGTGTCAGTCTTTACCCACAGTGAGGAGGTGTGTCAGTCTTACCCACGAGGTGTGTCAGTCTTACCCACGAGGTGTGTCAGTCTTACCCACGAGGTGTGTCAGTCTTACCCACGAGGTGTGTCAGTCTTAACCACGAGGTGTGTCAGTCTTACCCACGAGGTGTGTCAGTCTTTACTAACGAGGTGTGTCAGTCTTACCCACGAGGTGTGTCAGTCTTTACCCACGAGGTGTGTCAGTCTTTACCCACGAGGTGTGTCAGTCTTTACCCACGAGGTGTGTCAGTCTTACCCACGAGGTGTGTCAGTCTTTACCCACAGTGAGGAGGTGTGTCAGTCTTACCCACGAGGTGTGTCAGTCTTACCCACGAGGTGTGTCAGTCTTACCCACGAGGTGTGTCAGTCTTACCCACGAGGTGTGTCAGTCTTACCCACGAGGTGTGTCAGTCTTAACCACGAGGTGTGTCAGTCTTACCCACGAGGTGTGTCAGTCTTAACCACGAGGTGTGTCAGTCTTACCCACGAGGTGTGTCAGTCTTACCCACGAGGTGTGTCAGTCTTACCCACGAGGTGTGTCAGTCTTACCCACGAGGTGTGTCAGTCTTACCCACGAGGTGTGTCAGTCTTACCCACGAGGTGTGTCAGTCTTACCCACGAGGTGTGTCAGTCTTACCCACGAGGTGTGTCAGTCTTACCCACGAGGTGTGTCAGTCTTACCCACGAGGTGTGTCAGTCTTACCCACGAGGTGTGTCAGTCTTACCCACAGTTGAGGAGCTGTGTCAGTCTTACCCACGAGGTGTGTCAGTCTTACCCACGGTGAGGAGGTGTGTCAGTCTTACCCACGAGGTGTGTCAGTCTTACCCACGAGGTGTGTCAGTCTTACCCACGAGGTGTGTGTCAGTCTTACCCACGAGGTGTGTGTCAGTCTTACCCACGAGGTGTGTGTCAGTCTTACCCACGAGGTGTGTGTCAGTCTTACCCACGAGGTGTGTGTCAGTCTTACCCACGAGGTGTGTGTCAGTCTTACCCACGAGGTGTGTGTCAGTCTTACCCACGAGGTGTGTGTCAGTCTTACCCACGAGGTGTGTGTCAGTCTTACCCACGAGGTGTGTGTCAGTCTTACCCACGAGGTGTGTGTCAGTCTTACCCACGAGGTGTGTGTCAGTCTTACCCACGAGGTGTGTGTCAGTCTTACCCACGAGGTGTGTGTCAGTCTTACCCACGAGGTGTGTGTCAGTCTTACCCACGAGGTGTGTGTCAGTCTTACCCACGAGGTGTGTGTCAGTCTTACCCACGAGGTGTGTGTCAGTCTTACCCACGAGGTGTGTGTCAGTCTTACCCACGAGGTGTGTGTCAGTCTTACCCACGAGGTGTGTGTCAGTCTTACCCACGAGGTGTGTGTCAGTCTTACCCACGAGGTGTGTCAGTCTTACCCACGAGGTGTGTCAGTCTTACCCACGAGGTGTGTCAGTCTTACCCACGAGGTGTGTCAGTCTTACCCACGGTTGAGGAGGTGTGTCAGTCTTACCCACGAGGTGTGTCAGTCTTACCCACGAGGTGTGTCAGTCTTACCCACGAGGTGTGTCAGTCTTACCCACGAGGTGTGTCAGTCTTACCCACGGTGAGGAGGTGTGTCAGTCTTACCCACGAGGTGTGTCAGTCTTACCCACGAGGTGTGTCAGTCTTTACCCACGAGGTGTGTCAGTCTTTACCCACGAGGTGTGTCAATCTTACCCACGAGGTGTGTCAGTCTTTACCCACGAGGTGTGTCAGTCTTACCCACGAGGTGTGTCAGTCTTACCCACGAGGTGTGTCAGTCTTAACCACGAGGTGTGTCAGTCTTTACCCACGAGGTGTGTCAGTCTTACCCACGAGGTGTGTCAGTCTTACCCACGAGGTGTGTCAGTCTTAACCACGAGGTGTGTCAGTCTTTACCCAAGAGGTGTGTGTCAGTCTTACCCAAGAGGTGTGTGTCAGTCTTACCCACGAGGTGTGTGTCAGTCTTACCCACGAGGTGTCAGTCTTACCCACGAGGTGTGTCAGTCTTACCCACGAGGTGTGTCAGTCTTACCCACGAGGTGTGTCAGTCTTACCCACGAGGTGTGTCAGTCTTACCCACGAGGTGTGTCAGTCTTACCCACGAGGTGTGTCAGTCTTACCCACGAGGTGTGTCAGTCTTACCCACGAGGTGTGTCAGTCTTACCCACGAGGTGTGTCAGTCTTACCCACGAGGTGTGTCAGTCTTACCCACGAGGTGTGTCAGTCTTACCCACGAGGTGTGTCAGTCTTACCCACGAGGTGTGTCAGTCTTACCCACGAGGTGTGTCAGTCTTACCCACGAGGTGTGTCAGTCTTACCCACGAGGTGTGTCAGTCTTACCCACGAGGTGTGTCAGTCTTACCCACGAGGTGTGTCAGTCTTACCCACGAGGTGTGTCAGTCTTACCCACGAGGTGTGTCAGTCTTACCCACGAGGTGTGTCAGTCTTTACCCACAGTGAGGAGGTGTGTCAGTCTTTACCCACAGTGAGGAGGTGTGTCAGTCTTACCCACGAGGTGTGTCAGTCTTACCCACGAGGTGTGTCAGTCTTACCCACGAGGTGTGTGTCAGTCTTACCCACGAGGTGTGTGTCAGTCTTACCCACGAGGTGTGTGTCAGTCTTACCCACGAGGTGTGTGTCAGTCTTACCCACGAGGTGTGTGTCAGTCTTACCCACGAGGTGTGTGTCAGTCTTACCCACGAGGTGTGTGTCAGTCTTACCCACGAGGTGTGTGTCAGTCTTACCCACGAGGTGTGTGTCAGTCTTACCCACGAGGTGTGTGTCAGTCTTACCCACGAGGTGTGTGTCAGTCTTACCCACGAGGTGTGTGTCAGTCTTACCCACGAGGTGTGTGTCAGTCTTACCCACGAGGTGTGTGTCAGTCTTACCCACGAGGTGTGTGTCAGTCTTACCCACGAGGTGTGTGTCAGTCTTACCCACGAGGTGTGTGTCAGTCTTACCCACGAGGTGTGTCAGTCTTACCCACGAGGTGTGTCAGTCTTACCCACGAGGTGTGTCAGTCTTACCCACGAGGTGTGTCAGTCTTACCCACGAGGTGTGTCAGTCTTACCCACGAGGTGTGTCAGTCTTACCCACGAGGTGTGTCAGTCTTACCCACGAGGTGTGTCAGTCTTACCCACGAGGTGTGTCAGTCTTACCCACGAGGTGTGTCAGTCTTACCCACGAGGTGTGTCAGTCTTACCCACGAGGTGTGTCAGTCTTACCCACGAGGTGTGTCAGTCTTACCCACGAGTTGTGTCAGTCTTACCCACGAGTTGTGTCAGTCTTACCCACGAGGTGTGTCAGTCTTACCCACGAGGTGTGTCAGTCTTACCCACGAGGTGTGTCAGTCTTACCCACGAGGTGTGTCAGTCTTACCCACGAGGTGTGTCAGTCTTACCCACGAGGTGTGTCAGTCTTACCCACGAGGTGTGTCAGTCTTTACCCACGAGGTGTGTCAGTCTTTACCCACGAGGTGTGTCAGTCTTACCCACGAGGTGTGTCAGTCTTTACCCACGAGGTGTGTCAGTCTTTACCCACGAGGTGTGTCAGTCTTACCCACGAGGTGTGTCAGTCTTACCCACGAGGTGTGTCAGTCTTACCCACGAGGTGTGTCAGTCTTACCCACGAGGTGTGTCAGTCTTACCCACGAGGTGTCAGTCTTACCCACGAGGTGTCAGTCTTACCCACGGTGAGGAGGTGTGTCAGTCTTACCCACGGTGAGGAGGTGCCATGTGACCGCGGGCGTGGCGAAGCATGCAAAGACATCGTCAGTGCTGCCGAAGTGAGTGAGGTGAGGGCAGGCTACAGCTTGACCCCGACACTGACCCCACATCAGCACCTGGCCACTCTGAGTCTTAGCTGCAGACGTATGGCTGGTGTGACACGCTGCCACCTCCACCATCCTACAGAGAGACAGGACACACGAGGACGACAGACATCAGTCTTTTAGACACTTCGCCAGGCTGGACAACCAGACTGTGGTATAGACAGGCTGGACAACCAGACTGTGGTAAGGACAGGCTGGACAACCAGACTGTGGTAAAGACAGGCTGGACAACCAGACTGTGGTAACGACAGGCTGGACAACCAGACTGTGGTAACGACAGGCTGGACAACCTGACTGTGGTAACGACAGGCTGGACAACCTGACTGTGGTATAGACAGGCTGGACAACCAGACTGTGGTATAGACAGGCTGGACAACCAGACTGTGGTATAGACAGGCTGGACAACCAGACTGTGGTATAGACAGGCTGGACAACCAGACTGTGGTATAGACAGGCTGGACAACCAGACTGTGGTATAGACAGGCTGGACAACCAGACTGTGGTATAGACAGGCTGGACAACCAGACTGTGGTATAGACAGGCTGGACAACCAGACTGTGGTATATAGACAGGCTGGACAACCAGACTGTGGTATATAGACAGGCTGGACAACCAGACTGTGGTATATAGACAGGCTGGACAACCAGACTGTGGTATATAGACAGGCTGGACAACCAGACTGTGGTATAGACAGGCTGGACAACCAGACTGTGGTATAGACAGGCTGGACAACCTGACTGTGGTAAAGACAGGCTGGACAACCTGACTGTGGTATAGACAGGCTGGACAACCAGACTGTGGTAAAGACAGGCTGGACAACCAGACTGTGGTAAAGACAGGCTGGACAACCAGATTGTGGTAAAGACAGGCTGGACGACCTGACTGTGGTATAGACAGGCTGGACGACCAGACTGTGGTAAAGACAGGCTGGACGACCAGACTGTGGTAAAGACAGGCTGGACGACCAGACTGTGGTAAAGACAGGCTGGACGACCAGACTGTGGTAAAGACAGGCTGGACGACCAGACTGTGGTAAAGACAGGCTGGACGACCAGACTGTGGTATAGACAGGCTGGACGACCAGACTGTGGTATAGACAGGCTGGACGACCAGACTGTGGTATAGACAGGCTGGACAACCAGACTGTGGTATAGACAGGCTGGACAACCAGACTGTGGTATAGACAGGCTGGACAACCAGACTGTGGTATAGACAGGCTGGACAACCAGACTGTGGTATAGACAGGCTGGACAACCAGACTGTGGTATAGACAGGCTGGACAACCAGACTGTGGTATAGACAGGCTGGACAACCAGACTGTGGTATAGACAGGCTGGACAACCAGACTGTGGTATAGACAGGCTGGACAACCAGACTGTGGTATAGACAGGCTGGACAACCAGACTGTGGTATAGACAGGCTGGACAACCTGACTGTGGTATAGACAGGCTGGACAACCAGACTGTGGTAAAGACAGGCTGGACAACCAGACTGTGGTAAAGACAGGCTGGACAACCTGACTGTGGTAAAGACAGGCTGGACAACCAGACTGTGGTAAAGACAGGCTGGACAACCAGACTGTGGTAGAGACAGGCTGGACAACCAGACTGTGGTAAAGACAGGCTGGACAACCAACCCGACCTAAACCCTTCCAGAGTTCCTCACCCCGACCTAATCCCTTCCAGGGTTCCTCAACACGACCTAAACCCTTCCAGAGTTCCTCACCCCGACCTAAACCCTTCCAGAGTTCCTCACCCCGACCTAAACCCTTCCAGGGTTCCTCACCCCGACCTAAACCCTTCCAGGGTTCCTCACCCCGACCTAAACCCTTCCAGGGTTCCTCACCCCGACCTAAACCCTTCCAGGGTTCCTCACCCCGACCTAAACCCTTCCAGGGTTCCTCACCCCGACCTAAACCCTTCCAGGGTTCCTCACCCCGACCTAAACCCTTCCAGGGTTCCTCACCCCGACCTAAACCCTTCCAGGGTTCCTCACCCCGACCTAAACCCTTCCAGGGTTCCTCACCCCGACCTAAACCCTTCCAGGGTTCCTCACCCCGACCTAAACCCTTCCAGGGTTCCTCACCCCGACCTAAACCCTTCCAGGGTTCCTCACCCCGACCTAAACCCTTCCAGGGTTCCTCACCCCGACCTAAACCCTTCCAGGGTTCCTCACCCCGACCTAAACCCTTCCAGGGTTCCTCACCCCGACCTAAACCCTTCCAGGGTTCCTCACCCCGACCTAAACCCTTCCAGGGTTCCTCACCCCGACCTAAACCCTTCCAGGGTTCCTCACCCCGACCTAAACCCTTCCAGGGTTCCTCACCCCGACCTAAACCCTTCCAGGGTTCCTCACCCCGACCTAAACCCTTCCAGGGTTCCTCACCCCGACCTAAACCCTTCCAGGGTTCCTCACCCCGACCTAAACCCTTCCAGGGTTCCTCACAACAACCTAAACCCTTCCAGAGTTCCTCACCCCGACCTAAACCCTTCCAGAGTTCCTCACCCCGACCTAAACCCTTCCAGGTGTTTTCACCCCGACCTAAACCCTTCCAGGGTTCCTCACCCCGACCTAATCCCTTCCAGAGTTCCTCACCCCGACCTAAACCCTCCCATGGTTCCTCACCCCGACCTAAACCCTTCCAGGGTTCCTCACCCCGACCTAAACCCTTCCAGGGTTCCTCACCCCAACCTAAACCCTTCCAGGGTTCCTCACCCCAACCTAAACCCTCCCAGGGTTTTTTCACAGGAAAGATCTTTGCCAAAATACTGAAGTGACTCTAGCCCTGTTTATACCTGGTTCTAACTAGCGTCCTTTGTCGTGATTTTGTCCATACTCTGATTGTGGCCACATTTGAAACCCGGTGTAGATAATCAAAAGACACATAGTGATGTAATTACCTCCAGAGGGTAGTCTTTGATGTAATTACCTCCAGAGGGTAGTCTTTGATGTAATTACCTCCAGAGGGTAGTCTTTGATGTAATTACCTCCAGAGGGTAGTCTTTGATGCAATTACCTCCAGAGGGTAGTCTTTGATGTAATTACCTCCAGAGGGTAGTCAGACACGCATTGTGTCTGGATATCTTACAAGTGTAGACAGATCTGGACAGAGAGAACATTTAAATCGTCATTATCCCGCCCTCTAAAATCATTGGCTGGTAGCACCATTATCCCGCCCTCTAAAATCATTGGCTGGTGGCACCATTATCCCGCCCTCTAAAATCATTGGCTGGTGGCACCATTATCCCGCCCTCTAAAATCATTGCCTGCTGGCACCATTATCCCGCCCTCTAAAATCATTGGCTGGTGGCACCATTATCCCGCCCTCTAAAATCATTGGCTGGTAGCACCATTATCCCGCCCTCTAAAATCATTGGCTGGTAGCACCATTATCCCGCCCTCTAAAATCATTGGCTGGTGGCACCATTATCCCGCCCTCTAAAATCATTGGCTGGTGGCACCATTATCCCGCCCTCTAAAATCATTGGCTGGTAGCACCATTATCCCGCCCTCTAAAATCATTGGCTGGTGGCACCATTATCCCGCCCTCTAAAATCATTGCCTGCTGGCACCATTATCCCGCCCTGTAAAATCATTGCCTGCTGGCACCATTATCCCGCCCTGTAAAATCATTGCCTGTGGCACCATTATCCCGCCCTCTAAAATCATTGGCTGGTGGCACCATTGACTGATTACATCACTATGTTTCTTCGAATAAATAAATATTTTGAAAGAATAGCTGTGAAATCATTTGAACAAAAGGAACCAGGATATCTGGTCACAATGCAGACGTCTGGAAATGTGGGCACATTCAGAATGTGGACAAGATCAGGACAAAGGAGGCAAGTTAGAACAAGGTATAAACGGGGCTATTGCCAATGAATGGTATGCCACCACTAGTATCAGTATGGGGAAGATGAGACCAGAAGAACACACTAGCGACACCTGCATACAAATGAGTTTCTTCATTTCATTTGACAAGGTGAGATTCCAATCCAGGACCTGGGTTTAACATGTCACACAAGAACAGATCTCTTTGAGGCGTATAACAAGGACTACTTCCACTAAAGTTGTATGGGTGTCAATGCGTAGGCTATTGTCTATGGCAGTTCCATTAACAAACGTACACCAGGATAATGCTGTGGAGCGGCGTGTGATACCAGAAAGATATGAAAATATGGACCTCTAGATATCGCCCAAGACTACCTGGTGGCTGTCCTACCCTGGTGGCTGTCCTACCCTGGTGGCTGTCCTACCCCGGTGGCTGTCCTACCCTGGGGCCCTGGTGGCTGTCCTACCCTGGGGCCCTGGTGGCTGTCCTACCCTGGAGGCTGTCCTACCCTGGAGGCTGTCCTACCCTGGAGGCTGTCCTACCCTGGAGGCTGTCCTACCCTGGAGGCAGTCCTACCCTGGAGGCCGTCCTACCCTGGGACCTGGTGGCTGTCCTACCCTGGGGACCTGGTGGCTGTTCTACCCTGGGGACCTGGTGGCTGTTCTACCCTGGAGGCAGTCCTACACTGGAGGCTGTCCTACCCTGGAGGCTGTCCTACCCTGGAGGCTGTCCTACCCTGGGGACCTGGTGGCTGTCCTACCCTGGAGGCTGTCCTACCCTGGAGGCTGTCCTACCCTGGAGGCTGTCCTACCCTGGAGGCTGTCCTACCCTGGAGGCTGTCCTACCCTGGGGACCTGGTGGCTGTTCTACCCTGGAGGCTGTCCTACCCTGGAGGCTGTCCTACCCTGGGGACCTGGTGGCTGTCCTACCCTGGAGGCTGTCCTACCCTGGAGGCTGTCCTACCCTGGAGGCTGTCCTACCCTAGGGACCTGGTGGCTGTTCTACCCTGGAGGCTGTCCTACACTGGAGGCAGTCCTACCCTGGAGGCTGTCCTACCCCGGAGGACCCGTCCAACCCCGGAGGACCCGTCCAACCCCGGAGGACCCGTCCAACCCCGGAGGACCCGTCCAACCCCGGAGGACCCGTCCAACCCCGGAGGACCCGTCCAACCCCGGAGGACCCGTCCAACCCCGGAGGACCCGTCCAACCCTGGGGCCCTGGTGGCCGTCCTACCCCGGCGGCCTGTCCTACCCTGGGGCCCTGGTGGCCGTCCTACCCCGGGGCCCTAAGGCCCGTCCTACCCCGCAGGCCGTCCTACCCCGGAACAGAGGAACTCACCTCTCCTTGTCTGTGTTGATGAGTGTGGGGACAGCCTGGTTACTCTTGTTGCCTGTCCCCAGCTGCCCGTAAGAGTTGGCCCCCCAAGCGTAAATAAAGCCCTCGTCTGTCAGCGCCAGCGTATGGGCGTAGCCACAAGTAACCTGCACGGCACAGGCAAACAGGAAGTTAATATTCAGACCTTCCTATGTCATTACCCTGTGTCTTCCTACCTGCACAACCAACCATGAGTCCCACACAGAGCTAACAGAGTAGGTTTGGGTTGACCCCTCACCTGTGTAATGTTGACCCCTCACCTGTGTAATGTTGACCCCTCACCTGTGTAATGTTGACCCCTCACCTGTGTAATGTTGACCCCTCACCTGTGTAATGTTGACCCCTCACCTGTGTAATGTTGACGCCTCACCTGTGTAATGTTGACCCCTCACCTGTGTAATGTTGACCCCTCACCTGTGTAATGTTGACCCCTCACCTGTGTAATGTTGACCCCTCACCTGTGTAATGATGGCGCCTCACCTGTGTAATGATGGCGCCTCACCTGTGTAATGTTGACGCCTCACCTGTGTAATGTTGGCGCCTCACCTGTGTAATGTTGGCGCCTCACCTGTGTAATGTTGGCGCCTCACCTGTGTAATGTTGGCGCCTCACCTGTGTAATGATGGCGCCTCACCTGTGTAATGATGGCGCCTCACCTGTGTAATGTTGGCGCCTCACCTGTGTAATGTTGGCGCCTCACCTGTGTAATGTTGGCGCCTCACCTGTGTAATGTTGGCGCCTCACCTGTGTAATGTTGGCGCCTCACCTGTGTAATGTTGGCGCCTCACCTGTGTAATGTTGGCGCCTCACCTGTGTAATGTTGGCGCCTCACCTGTGTAATGTTGGCGCCTCACCTGTGTAATGTTGGCGCCTCACCTGTGTAATGTTGGCGCCTCACCTGTGTAATGTTGGCGCCTCACCTGTGTAATGTTGGCGCCTCACCTGTGTAATGTTGGCGCCTCACCTGTGTAATGTTGGCGCCTCACCTGTGTAATGTTGGCGCCTCACCTGTGTAATGTTGGCGCCTCACCTGTGTAATGTTGACTCCTCACCTGTATAATGTTGACTCCTCACCTGTATAATGTTGACTCCTCACCTGTATAATGTTGACTCCTCACCTGTATAATGTTGACTCCTCACCTGTATAATGTTGACTCCTCACCTGTATAATGTTGACTCCTCACCTGTATAATGTTGACTCCTCACCTGTATAATGTTGACTCCTCACCTGTATAATGTTGACTCCTCACCTGTATAATGTTGACTCCTCACCTGTATAATGTTGACTCCTCACCTGTATAATGTTGACTCCTCACCTGTATAATGTTGACTCCTCACCTGTATAATGTTGACTCCTCACCTGTATAATGTTGACTCCTCACCTGTATAATGTTGACTCCTCACCTGTATAATGTTGACTCCTCACCTGTATAATGTTGACTCCTCACCTGTATAATGTTGACTCCCTGTAGAGCTGCGATCCTACACGGGGTCTGCTGGTTCCCATTGTTGCCCAGACCAAGTTGCCCGTTACAGTTATAGCCCCAACCATAGGTCTGCAAACAGATCGCAGATTACAGTCCTACAGATAGCAACAGGACAGGGTTACAGTCCTACAGATAGCAACAGGACAGGGTTGTAGTCCTACAGATAGCAACAGGACAGGGTTGTAGTCCTACAGATAGCAACAGGACAGGGTTACAGTCCTACAGATAGCAACAGGACAGGGTTGTAGTCCTACAGATAGCAACAGGACAGGGTTGTAGTCCTACAGATAGCAACAGGACAGGGTTACAGTCCTACAGATAGCAACAGGACAGGGTTGTAGTCCTACAGATAGCAACAGGACAGGGTTGTAGTCCTACAGATAGCAACAGGACAGGGTTGTAGTCCTACAGATAGCAACAGGACAGGGTTACAGTCCTACAGATAGCAACAGGACAGGGTTACGGTCCTACAGATAGCAACAGGACAGGGTTACGGTCCTACAGATAGCACCAGGACAGGGTTACGGTCCTACAGATAGCAACAGGACAGGGTTACGGTCCTACAGATAGCACCAGGACAGGGTTACAGTCCTACAGATAGCAACAGGACAGGGTTGTAGTCCTACAGATAGCAACAGGACAGGGTTGTAGTCCTACAGATAGCAACAGGACAGGGTTACAGTCCTACAGATAGCACCAGGACAGGGTTACAGTCCTACAGATAGCAACAGGACAGGGTTACAGTCCTACAGATAGCAACAGGACAGGGTTACAGTCCTACAGATAGCAACAGGACAGGGTTACAGTCCTACAGATAGCAACAGGACAGGGTTACAGTCCTACAGATAGCAACAGGACAGGGTTGTAGTCCTACAGATAGCAACAGGACAGGGTTGTAGTCCTACAGATAGCAACAGGACAGGGTTACAGTCCTACAGATAGCAACAGGACAGGGTTGCAGTCCTACAGATAGCAACAGGACAGGGTTGCAGTCCTACAGATAGCAACAGGACAGGGTTGCAGTCCTACAGATAGCAACAGGACAGGGTTACAGTCCTACAGATAGCAACAGGACAGGGTTGTAGTCCTACAGATAGCAACAGGACAGGGTAACGGTCCTACAGATAGCAAAAGGACAGGGTTGTAGTCCTACAGATAGCAACAGGACAGGGTTACAGTCCTACAGATAGCAACAGGACAGGGTTACAGTCCTACAGATAGCAACAGGACAGGGTTGTAGTCCTACAGATAGCAACAGGACAGGGTTGTAGTCCTACAGATAGCAACAGGACAGGATAACGGTCCTACAGATAGCAACAGGACAGGGTTGTAGTCCTACAGATAGCAACAGGACAGGGTTACAGTCCTACAGATAGCAACAGGACAGGGTTACAGTCCTACAGATAGCAACAGGACAGGGTTACAGTCCTACAGATAGCAACAGGACAGGGTTGTAGTCCTACAGATAGCAACAGGACAGGGTTGTAGTCCTACAGATAGCAACAGGACAGGGTTGTAGTCCTACAGATAGCAACAGGACAGGGTTACAGTCCTACAGATAGCAACAGGACAGGGTTACAGTCCTACAGATAGCAACAGGACAGGGTTGTAGTCCTACAGATAGCAACAGGACAGGGTTACGGTCCTACAGATAGCAACAGGACAGGGTTGTAGTCCTACAGATAGCAACAGGACAGGGTTGTAGTCCTACAGATAGCAACAGGACAGGGTTGTAGTCCTACAGATAGCAACAGGACAGGGTTGTAGTCCTACAGATAGCAACAGGACAGGGTTGTAGTCCATAGCAACAGGACAGGGTTGTAGTCCATAGCAACAGGACAGGGTTGTAGTCCATAGCAACAGGACAGGGTTGTAGTCCATAGCAACAGGACAGGGTTGTAGTCCATAGCAACAGGACAGGGTTGTAGTCCATAGCAACAGGACAGGGTTGTAGTCCATAGCAACAGGACAGGGTTGTAGTCCATAGCAACAGGACAGGGTTGTAGTCCATAGCAACAGGACAGGGTTGTAGTCCATAGCAACAGGACAGGGTTGTAGTCCATAGCAACAGGACAGGGTTGTAGTCCATAGCAACAGGACAGGGTTGTAGTCCATAGCAACAGGACAGGGTTGTAGTCCATAGCAACAGGACAGGGTTGTAGTCCATAGCAACAGGACAGGGTTGTAGTCCATAGCAACAGGACAGGGTTACAGTCCATAGCAACAGGACAGGGTTACAGTCCATAGCAACAGGACAGGGTTACAGTCCATAGCAACAGGACAGGGTTACAGTCCATAGCAACAGGACAGGGTTGTAGTCCATAGCAACAGGACAGGGTTGTAGTCCATAGCAACAGGACAGGGTTGTAGTCCCACAGATAGCAACAGGACAGGGTTGTAGTCCATAGCAACAGGGTTACAGTCCTACAGATAGTGGGACTACAACCCTGTCCTGTTGCCATCTGTGGTACTATATTAATACATCTTCATTGGATGCATCAGCAGTCTTCTACGCTCAAAAAGCACAAATGATAAATTTTTGGACAGCTATTATATTTACTGTCTTTTACACTTCTACACTGCAGCAGAATCAATAGTCGATTATGAGCACAGACTCTTCTGCGACGACTTCATCACCTACCGATCAAACGCATCGATTTCTTACCGTTGAGCAACGGTTTCCAGCCTCTTTCTTTCCGCCATTCAGACAAACTAGGCCTTGACGACTCCAACATGACCGTATAAAATACTTGTTGTGTTAAGGATCTACTCGAGTATCCTCACCTCTCCGTTGTCCAGCACAGCCATGGAACAGAGCTGACCACAGGCGATATTAACCACGACTTTGTTCTGCAGGCAGCTGCTGACCCGGCGCGGCGTGGGCTGGTTGGCCGTCGACCCTGACCCCACCTGCCCAGAGTTGTTGTAACCCCATGCAAACACCTTGGGGGGGGGGGGGGGGGGGGTGTCAGAGGGGAAAGGTTAAAAAGGTCACAGAACCAGGAAATTCACAACAAAAACAGACCATTTAAGAACAGATGCCCACTGTATGTACATATCTACCTAAATGACCTCAACCCCTTTGCTGGGGAACGTAACAGGGTGTACCTGAGTCGATGTGCAAGAAAAAAACCAAAAATTGTTGTTCAAACAGAAGCCGTGTTCACAATGGCAGTTTGAACATAAAAGGAGAGCCGCACGCTCTAGGAGCTCAGGTGCAAAAAAATATTTAATTTACCAACGTTTCGACAGGCAAGCTGTCTTCATCAGGGTACAATCACAGACACTGCGGGATGACTCGTTTATATATAGTGTCAAGACACACAGGTGTCTATAAACATGGCCAAGAGTGGCCTAATATCATTGGTTCATTTCTCAAATATTAAAATGGCATAGAAAGAGCAGCATACAATAAACACAAATGGATAGCATACGATCATAGACTCACTTAAGACCACACAAGCCTACAAACAACCACAAGAATGGCTTCAGATCAAAGTCCACGTTGAGACCGAAGGGAACAAGGGTCTTTAAGTTAAAGATCCAGGCAGCCTCTCGTTTTAACAATAAATTATCAAGGTCACCCCGTCTCCTAGAGAGGGGGTGACCCCACCGCCCGTAGCACCATTTATCAGCCTCTATCTGCCTTCAGTTTTACCTCCCTCAGTCGCACGTCTACGGGACTCACCCCACCGCCCGTAGCACCATTTATCAGCCTCTATCTGCCTTCAGTTCTACCTCCCTCAGTCGCACGTCTACGGGACTCACCCCACCGCCCGTAGCACCATTTATCAGCCTCTATCTGCCTTCAGTTCTACCTCCCTCAGTCGCACGTCTACGGGACTCACCCCACCACCCGTAGCACCATTTATCAGCCTCTATCTGCCTTCAGTTCTACCTCCCTCAGTCGCACGTCTACGGGACTCACCCCACCGTCCGTAGCCCCATTTATCAGCCTCTCTCTGCGAGAGCATTTCCTCCTCCACCAAAACAGTACTGAGCAACACTTTATTTTTATAAATGTTACCACTTTTTCTCCCCAATTTTGTGGTATCCAATTGGTACCGTCTTGTCTCATCGCTGCAACTCCCGTACGGACTCGGGAGAGGCGAAGGTCGAGAGCCATGCGTCCTCCGAAACACAACCCAACCAAGCCGCACTGCTTCTTGACACAGTAGCCGCTTAACCCGGAAGCCAGCCGCACCAATGTGTCAGAGGAAACACCGTACAGCTACGCCCAGCCCGCCACAGGAGTCGCTAGAGTGCGATGGGACAAGGACATCCCTGCCCGGCCAAACCCTCCCCCTAACCCGGACGACACTGGGCCAATTGTGCGCCGCCCCATAAGTCGCCCGGTCGCGGCCGGCTGCGAAAGAGCCTGGACACGAAACAGGATCTCTAGTGGCACAGCTAGCACTGCGATGCAGTGTCTCAGACTAATGCTTTAGGATCGCTAGATGCCTCTGATGCCATAATGCATTGCAATGAGCAGATTTGCCTTCGTACCTTTATCTAGCATCTCCCATGTAGGGTTTTCCACAAAATGCTTCAAACTTGGTTTAATTTTTATGAACCTGTGTGTATATGTAATATAATCCCAAGGGTGGATGTCAGTGACAAACTCTCCCAGAAAAGTGTATTTTGAACATTCAAATAGCTTGGCACAGCAGAGCTCCAGAGTAGGAGATTAGAGCGACTGCCACACCCATGGGAAACAAGATCCCCGGACGAGCCCCCATTTTATTACCAAAATATTGTCACTCAAACAGACTCGTGGGGTTTTGTCCACTGAAAGTTGACTAGCAACAACAACTGGGACCTAAAAGACACCCACCATGAGACCCACTACATTTACCCAAGAAGAGGCAAATAACAGAAAAACCCACAACAAACGTGAAAACAGGAAGTAAACCTAAAAGTGGAGCAAAACGAAAACAGGAAAGATCAGACAATAGATTGTTTTTCTACAAATCAAATAAGGGAGCGTCAACTGAAGGTGTTAACCCTCCACATCTCTCAAGACCTCTGGTTTGCTGGGCCAGCCACTCTCAATAACACTGTCTACAGCCACGTCATTATCCCCTCCCCGTCTACAGCCACGTCATTATCCCCTCCCTGCCTACAGCCACGTCATTATCCCCTCCCTGCCCACAGCCACGTCATTATCCCCTCCCCGCCTACAGCCACGTCATTATCCCCTCCCTGCCCACAGCCACGTCATTATCCCCTCCCCGCCTACAGCCACGTCATTATCCCCTCCCTGCCTACAGCCACGTCATTATCCCCTCCCTGCCTACAGCCACGTCATTATCCCCTCCCCGCCTACAGCCACGTCATTATCTCCTCCCCGCCCACAGCCACGTCATTATCCCCTCCCCGCCTACAGCCACGTCATTATCCCCTCCCTGCCCACAGCCACGTCATTATCCCCTCCCCGCCCACAGCCACGTCATTATCCCCTCCCCGTCTACAGCCACGTCATTATCCCCTCCCCGTCTACAGCCACGTCATTATCCCCTCCCTGCCCACAGCCACGTCATTATCCCCTCCCCGTCTACAGCCACGTCATTAACCCCTCCCCGTCTACAGCCACGTCATTATCCCCTCCCCGTCTACAGCCACGTCATTATCCCCTCCCTGCCCACAGCCACGTCATTATCCCCTCCCTGCCTACAGCCACGTCATTATCCCCTCCCTGCCTACAGCCACGTCATTATCCCCTCTCTGCCTACAGCCATGTCATTATCCCCTCTCTGCCTACAGCCATGTCATTATCCCCTCCCCGTCTACAGCCATGTCATTATCCCCTCCCCGTCTACAGCCATGTCATTATCCCCTCCCCGCCTACAGCCACGTCATTATCCCCTCCCTGTCTACAGCCACGTCATTATCCCCTCCCCGTCTACAGCCACATCGTTATCCCCTCCCTGCTTACAGCCACGTCATTATCCCCTCCCCGTCTACAGCCACGTCATTATCCCCTCCCCGTCTACAGCCACGTCATTATCCCCTCCCTGCCCACAGCCACGTCATTATCCCCTCTCTGCCTACAGCCACGTCATTATCCCCTCTCTGCCTACAGCCACGTCATTATCCCCTCTCTGCCTACAGCCACGTCATTATCCCCTCCCTGCCTACAGCCACGCCATTATCCCCTCCCTGCCCACAGCCATGTCATTATCCCCTCCCTGCCCACAGCCACGTCATTATCCCCTCCCTGCCTACAGCCACGCCATTATCCCCTCCCCGTCTACAGCCACGTCATTATCCCCTCCCCGTCTACAGCCACGTCATTATCCCCTCCCTGCCTACAGCCCCGTCATTATCCCCTCCCTGCCTACAGCCACGTCATTATCCCCTCCCCGCCTACAGCCACGTCATTATCCCCTCCCTGCCTACAGCCACGTCATTATCCCCTCCCTGCCTACAGCCACGTCATTATCCCCTCCCTGCCCACAGCCACGTCATTATCCCCTCTCTGCCTACAGCCACGTCATTATCCCCTCCCCGTCTACAGCCACGTCATTATCCCCTCCCCGTCTACAGCCACGTCATTATCCCCTCCCCGTCTACAGCCACATCATTATCCCCTCCCCGTCTACAGCCCCGTCATTATCCCCTCCCTGCCCACAGCCACGTCGTTATCCCCTCCCTGCTTACAGCCACGTCATTATCCCCTCCCCGTCTACAGCCACGTCATTATCCCCTCCCCGTCTACAGCCACGTCATTATCCCCTCCCCGTCTACAGCCACATCATTATCCCCTCCCCGTCTACAGCCCCGTCATTATCCCCTCCCTGCCCACAGCCACGTCGTTATCCCCTCCCTGTATGTACACACACACACACACACCTCTGGGCCCTGATCAAAAGTGGTGCACTATAAGAAATAGGGTGCAATTTGAGAAGCATCCTACCTCTCCGTCGGTAGTGAGGGCGATGGTGTGGTGAGAGCCACAGGCCACCTCCGTCACCCTCTTGTTGAGCAGGTTAGTGGAGACCTGGGCTGGGGTCAAGCCGTGGTTGGTGGTCCCATTGCCCAGCTGGCTGTAGCCGTTGTGTCCCCAGGCAAACACCTCTCCATCTACCACAGCACATATAATAGATTGATTTGATTTAGTTGACAAATATCCACATTTATTAGGTCAGAATTAAACCACTTTGTAAGAAATAACCTCAATCCAATGTCTGCCTTCTACTGAGTAAAAATTGGGAAAATACGAAATCTATTTATTGACAGAAAAACATAAAAAAAAAAAATATGGAATCCTACTTTAACAAGCAACAAAATGTACCAAACATGATTTAGAGCGTCTCATCTCACCGGCAGTAGCGATGACTACATGTGGTCCCGTTCCGTAGCTCAGAGAGACTATCTTCTTCCCACATAGCACGTCGATCCTGCGGGGCTCTATGGTACTCTGCAGGTCCCCCAGACCCAGACAGCCACTACAGTTGGTGCCCAGGGCAAACACCTGTACAATGACAAGCAAAACAGCTTGCCTGAGGCCCAAATTACAACCCATTTCCTATAGAGTACACACATTCTTTACCAGAGCCCATATGACTGAGCTTCTTTTCTATGAGTTTAAAAAGATAGGGATGGGGGGGGGATACCTAGTCAGTTGTAAAACTGAATGCATCTTCCACATTCGATGCCCGGGGGAACAGTGGGTTAACTGCCTTGCTCAGGGCCCGGGGAACAGTGGGTTAACTGCCTTGCTCAGGGCCCGGGGAACAGAGGGTTAACTGCCTTGCTCAGGGCCCGGGGAACAGTGGGTTAACTGCCTTGCTCAGGGCCCGGGGAACAGTGGGTTAACTGCCTTGCTCAGGGCCCGGGGAACAGAGGGTTAACTGCCTTGCTCAGGGCCCGGGGAACAGTGGGTTAACTGCCTTGCTCAGGGCCCGGGGAACAGTGGGTTAACTGCCTTGCTCAGGGCCCGGGGAACAGTGGGTTAACTGCCTTGCTCAGGGCCCGGGGAACAGTGGGTTAACTGCCTTGCTCAGGGCCCGGGGAACAGTGGGTTAACTGCCTTGCTCAGGGCCCGGGGAACAGTGGGTTAACTGCCTTGCTCAGGGCCCGGGGAACAGTGGGTTAACTGCCTTGCTCAGGGCCCGGGGAACAGTGGGTTAACTGCCTTGCTCAGGGCCCGGGGAACAGTGGGTTAACTGCCTTGCTCAGGGCCCGGGGAACAGTGGGTTAACTGCCTTGCTCAGGGCCCGGGGAACAGTGGGTTAACTGCCTTGCTCCGGGGCAAAAATGATAGTAAAACTATATAGGCATGTTGTCGTCACATAACAGCTTCTTATCGTGTTATTTCCACGATAAACATCTAGGGCCCGTTTCCTGGGTAATCCTATTCTTGAACTAAAAAAACGCATGGATAATTTTTTGAAAGACCTTAGAATTTGTATTTATTATGGATCCCCATTAGCTGCTGCCTATTCTTCCTGGCGTCCAGCAAAATTAAGGCCGTTTATACCATTTTAAAAACGTTACAATACATTCACAACACACCGTATGCCCTCGGGCCCCTACTCCACCTCTACCACATATATACAGGACTAAATCCATGTGTAAATCCATGTGTACAGTGCGTATGTTATCGTGTGTTTGTGTCTCTGCCTATGTTTGTGTTGCTTCACAGTCGCCACTGTTCCATAAGGTGTATTTTTAGCTGTTTTTTTTTTATCTAAATTGTACTGGTTGCATCAGTTACTTGATGTGGAATAGAGTTCCATGTAGTCATGGCTCTATGTAGTACTGTGGAATAGAGTTCCATGTAGTCATGGCTCTATGTAGTACTGTGGAATAGAGTTCCATGTAGTCATGGCTCTATGTAGTACTGTGGAATAGAGTTCCATGTAGTCATGGCTCTATGTAGTACTGTGGAATAGAGTTCCATGTAGTCATGGCTCTATGTAGTACTGTGGAATAGAGTTCCATGTAGTCATGGCTCTATGTAGTACTGTGGAATAGAGTTCCATGTAGTCATGGCTCTATGTAGTACTGTGGAATAGAGTTCCATGTAGTCATGTCTCTATGTAGCACTGTGGAATAGAGTTCCATGGAGTCATGGCTCTATGTAGCACTGTGGAATAGAGTTCCATGTAGTCATGGCTCTATGTAGCACTGTGCACCTCCCATAGTCTGTTCTGGACTTGGGCACTGTGAAGAGACCTCGTGGCATGTCTTGTGGGGTATGCTTGGGTGTCCGAGCTGTGTGCCGGTAGTTTAGACAGACAGCGCAGTGTATTCAACATGTCAATACTTCTCATGAATAAAAGTAGTGATGAAATCAATCTCTCGTCCACTTTGAGCCAGGAGAGATTGACATGCATATTATTAATGTTAGCTCTCTGTGTTCATCCAAGGGCCAGACGTGCTGCCCTGTTATTTTCTGTAGCACCTGATCACATGACTGAACAGTAGTCCAGATGGGACAAAACTAGGGCCTGTAGGACCTGCCTTGTTGATAGTGTTGTTAAGAAGGTAGAAACTAGGGCCTGTAGGACCTGCCTTGTTGATAGTGTTGTTAAGAAGGTAGAAACTAGGGCCTGTAGGACCTGCCTTGTTGATAGTGTTGTTAAGAAGGTAGAAACTAGGGCCTGTAGGACCTGCCTTGTTGATAGTGTTGTTAAGAAGGTAGAAACTAGGGTCTGTAGGACCTGCCTTTTTGATAGTGTTGTTAAGAAGGTAGAAACTAGGGTCTGTAGGACCTGCCTTGTTGATAGTGTTGTTAAGAAGGTAGAAACTAGGGCCTGTAGGACCTGCCTTGTTGATAGTGTTGTTAAGAAGGTAGAAACTAGGGCCTGTAGGACCTGCCTTGTTGATAGTGTTGTTAAGAAGGTAGAGACTAGGGTCTGTAGGACCTGCCTTGTTGATAGTGTTGTTAAGAAGGTAGAAACTAGGGCCTGTAGGACCTGCCTTGTTGATAGTGTTGTTAAGAAGGTAGAAACTAGGGCCTGTAGGACCTGCCTTGTTGATAGTGTTGTTAAGAAGGTAGAAACTAGGGCCTGTAGGACCTGCCTTGTTGATAGTGTTGTTAAGAAGGTAGAGACTAGGGCCTGTAGGACCTGCCTTGTTGATAGTGTTGTGAAGAAGGCAGAAACTAGGGCCTGTAGGACCTGCCTGGTTGATAGTGTTGTGAAGAAGGTAGAAACTAGGGCCTGTAGGACCTGCCTTGTTGATAGTGTTGTTAAGACAGTAGAAACTAGGGCCTGTAGGACCTGCCTTGTTGATAGTGTTGTTAAGAAGGTAGAAACTAGGGCCTGTAGGACCTGCCTTTTTTTTTTTATCGCCTTTTTCTCCCCAATTTCGTGGTATCCAATTGCGTCCTCCGAAACACAACCCAACCAAGCCGCACTGCTTCTTGACACAATGCCCATCCAACCCGGAAGCCAGCCGCACCAATGTGTCTGAGGAAACACCGTACACCTGGCGACCGTGTCAGCGTGCACTGCACCCGGCCCGCCACAGGAGTCGCTAGTGCGCAAGGAGACAAGGATATCCCTGCCGGCCAAACCCTCCCTAACCCGGACGACGCTGGGCCAATTGTGCGTCGCCCCATGAGCCTCCCGGTCGCAGCCGGCTGCGGGCAGAACCTGGGCTCAAACCCACAATGTTTTTATGATCCATTTCTCTCAGCCAATCATCAGTCATTTCTGTAAGTGCTGTGCTTGTTAAATGACCTTCTATAAGTTGAAAGTCTTTTGTCAATTTGTTTACAGTGAAATAGCATCGTATCTTGTCAAACACCATTTTTCCCAGAAGTTTACTAAAGGTTGGTAACAGGCTGATTGGTCAGCTGTTTGAGCCAGTAAAGGGGTTTTAATATTATTAGGTAGGGGAATGACTTCAGCTTCCCATCAGGCCTGAGGGCACACACTCTCTAGTAGGCTTGGATTGAAGATGTGGCAAATAGGAGTGGAAATATCATCCGCTATCATCCTCAGTAATCTTCCATCCAAGTTGTCCGACCCCGTGACTTGTCATTGTTGATAAACAACAATATTATTTTTTTCACCTCTACCACACTGACTTTACGGAATTAAAATGTACACTGCTTGTCTTTTATCATTTGGTCAGATATACTTGGATGTGTAGTGTCAGCGTTTGTTGTTGGCATGTTATGCCTTATTTTTTTCATTGGCAAGATTCGCAAACTAACTTAAGTAGTTGGCAAGATCAGTTGGTTTTGTGCTGAACGAGCCATCTGATTCAATGAATGATGGAGCTGAGTTTGCTTTCCCCCCCCAAAAATGTCATTTAAGGTGCTGCAAAGATTTTTTACTTTCATCTTTTTATTCAGTTTAGTCACATGATTTCTCTATTTGCAATAAGTTTGCCAATCGGTTGTTCAGCCAGACTTATTTGCCATTCCTTTTGCCTCATCCCTCTAAACAATACAATGTTTCAATCCCTCATCAATCCACAGAGATATAACAGTTGTTATAGTCATTTTCTTAATGGGTGTTTATTAGTAACTGGAATAAGCAATTTCATTAATGTGTCAAGTGCAGCGTCTGGTTGCTCCTCATTACACACCACGGACCAACACATATTCTTAACATCATCAACATATGAATCACTACAAAACGTATTGTATGACCTCTTATACACTATATTAGGCCCAGCCTTTGGAACTGTGGGTTTCCTAGATGTGGCTACTATATTGTGATCACTACATCTGATGGATCTGGATACTGATTTAAAGCACATTTCTGCTGCATTAGTTAAGATGTGATCAATACCTGTTGATGATTTAATTCCTGTGCTGTTTTTAACAACCCTGGTAGGTTGACTGATAACCTGAACCAGGTTGCAGGCACTAGTTACAGTTTGAAGCTTTTTCTTGAGTGGGCAGCCTGATGAAAGCCAGTCAATATTTAAATCACCCAGAAAATATACTTCTCTGTTGATATCACATGCATTTCATACATATTATCCAGATACTGACTGTTAGCACTTGGTGGTCTATAGCAGTTTCCCACCAGAATGGGCTTTAGGTGAGGCAGATGAACCTGTAGCCATATTACTTCAACAGTATTTAACATGAGATCCTCTCTAATCTTTAATGTGGTTCTGAATATAAACAGCAACACCTCCACCATTGGCATTTCTATATTTTCTGTAAAAGTTTAGCCTGGGTGCCCACTACGACAACAAATTGGTATAGTTTTAAGTTTATAAAGACACTGCATGACAAAAGAAAATAACATCATTGCCTGGGTGTCAACTGGGTCCCTATGAGAAAAACAAATGGATCAGTGTGTTAAGACGCAGTCAGACATGAACAGAGGCTTTCAGATGGATCGAAACAGAGCTTGCACTGGCTTTACATGGCTAAATATAGCGTCACTATCTGCTTGACACAGTCTCTGGAACTATCGCTCGACTGAACTCAGGCTATGACCCACATGGCACCGTATTCCCTATACAGTGCCTCGCAAACGTATACTTCTGCAAGGATTTCATCACATTTTACTGTGTTACAAAGTGGGATTCAAATGGATTTTTTTATTTCTTGTAAACAATACACACAAAATACTCCCAATGTGAAAATGGAAGAAAAGTATACGTTTTTTTTACATAAAAAAAAATATCTATAAATCATAACCAAAATATAGTCATTCCATAAGTATTCAGCCAACTGGTTTAGGCAAGCCTAAATGAGTTCAGGAGATAAATGTGGCTCCACAAATCACAAAATAACTGTGTGAAATAATAGATGTTGACATGATTTATAAATGACTACACCTTCCTCTGCTGCAATGTTCAACAACCAACTTGATTGAGCTTTTAGAATTTTGAAAATAATAAATATGGGCAAATATTTCACCATCCAGGTGCACAAAGCTCTTAGACTTACCCAAGAAGACTATCAACTGTAATCACTGCCAAAGGTGTTTCAAACATGTATTGACTCACGGGAGAGCAGCATACCCCCGGGGGAACCAAAATACTCAGGGGGATACTCGGGGGGGGGGAGCAGAATACTCCGGGGGACACTCAGGGGGGAGCAGAATACTCCCGGGGGGGGGGGGGGGAATACTCAGGGGGGAGCAGAATACTCAGGGGAGAGCAGAATACTCACGGGAGAGCAGAATACTCACGGGAGAGCAGCATACCCCAGGGGGAAGCAAAATACTCAGGGGGATACTCGAGGGGGAGCAGAATACTCCCGGGGGGGGGGGGGATACTCAGGGGGGAGCAGAATACTCAGGGGAGAGCAGAATACTCAGGGGAGAGCAGAATACTCAGGGGGGAGCAGAATACTCAGGGGGGAGCAGAATACTCAGGGGGGAGCAGAATACTCAGGGGGGAGCAGAATACTCAGGGGAGAGCAGAATACTCAGGGGGGAGCAGAATACTCAGGGGAGAGCAGAATACTCAGGGGAGAGCAGAATACTCAGTGGGATACTCGAGGGGGAGCAGAATACTCCCGGGGGGGGGGGGGATACTCAGGGGGGAGCAGAATACTCAGGGGAGAGCAGAATACTCAGGGGGGAGCAGAATACTCAGGGGGGAGCAGAATACTCAGGGGGGAGCAGAATACTCAGGGGGGAGCAGAATACTCAGGGGGGAGCAGAATACTCAGGGGGGAGCAGAATACTCAGGGGGATACTCGAGGGGGAGCAGAATACTCCCGGGGGGGTGGGGGATACTCAGGGGTAAGCAGAATACTCAGGGGGGAGCAGAATACTCAGGGGGGAGCAGAATACTCAGGGGGGAGCAGAATACTCAGGGGGGAGCAGAATACTCAGGGGGGAGCAGAATACTCAGGGGGGAGCAGAATACTCAGGGGGGAGCAGAATACTCAGGGGGGAGCAGAATACTCAGGGGGGAGCAGAATACTCAGGGGGGAGCAGAATACTCAGGGGGGAGCAGAATACTCAGGGGGGAGCAGAATACTCAGGGGAGAGCAGAATACTCAGGGGAGAGCAGAATACTCAGGGGAGAGCAGAATACTCAGGGGAGAGCAGAATACTCAGGGGAGAGCAGAATACTCAGGGGAGAGCAGAATACTCAGGGGGGAGCAGAATACTCAGGGGGGAGCAGAATACTCAGGGGGGAGCAGAATACTCATGCAACCACTAGATTTTTATTTAGATATATAATATATATACAGTGGGGAGAACGAGTTCAAACAGGTGCATAAAATAAAATGCAAATTAATTACTTAAAAATAATACAATGTGATTTCCTGGATTTTTGTTTTAGATTCCATCTCTCACAGTTGAAGTGTACCTATGATACAAATGACAGACCTCTACATGCTTTGTAAGTAGGAAAAGCTGCAAAATCGGCAGTTTCTCAAATACTTGTTCTCCCCACTGTATATATATACACATACACAAGTATTTTGTGTAGCTTGTTGACAAAATATGACAATTAAATCCATTTGAATCCCACTTTGTAACACAAAATGTGAAGAAATCCAAGGGGTTTGAATACTTTTGCAAGGCACTGTATGTAGGGAAGGAGGTGCCACTTGAAGCGTTCTGCCTCAGTGTGCCAAACAACAAGGCCTCTCTGTTTCCAGCGACATATCACTCTGAGGATGCTGCTGATTACTCCGTCAGGCCTAGCCTATACGTTGTCACAAGTAGCATACGAGGCCTTGTCCAAGTACTATCTAGAGGAAAAAGAAACGCAGACATATTTAGGCGAGGTGCTGGCTAGCGGAGTGGAAAACCGACATTTTTGCATCTGAGCTCTTAGTGTGCAGCTCTACTTTATTTTCAAACTTGTCCAAGTACTAAACACTTATTATTTCATAAACACTAGGCCTAACAACTATCGGACTGTGTTAGAATATAACTTTAACCTTGTCTATTACATAGTAGTAGGCTATAGTTATCTACGTCCCAAATGGCACCCTATTCCCTACATAGTGCACTACTATTGACCAGGACCCATAGCACCCTATTCCCTACATAGTGCACTACTTTAGACCAGGACCCATAGCACCCTATTCCCTACATAGTGCACTACTTTAGACCAGGACCCATAGCACCCTATTCCCTACATAGTGCACTACTTTAGACCAGGACCCATAGCACCCTATTCCCTACATAGTGCACTACTTTAGACCAGGACCCATAGCACCCTATTCCCTACATAGTACACTACTTTAGACCAGGACCCATAGCACCCTATTCCCTACATAGTGCACTACTTTTGACATTTACATTTAAGTCATTTAGCAGACGCTCTTATCCAGAGCGACTTACAAGTACATACATTCATCCTTTTTTTTTTTTTTTTTTTGTACTGGCCCCCCGTGGGAATCGAACCCACAAACCTGGCGTTGCAAGCGCCATGCTCTACCAACTGAGCTACAAAATCTGACCAGAGCCCTATGTCAAAAGTAGTGAAGTATATTTGGAACTAGGGTGCCATTTGGGAAGTGAGCCATGTCCCCTGGTGCTGAGCCAGACGGGGCCCAACAGTACTTACCTCATCGTTGACGGTGACATAGAGGGCTTCGTTGGCAGCGCTGCCGAACACACAGGCCTGTCGTATCAGACGCAGTTCCTCTGGAGGCAGGAGAGCAAACACTGGCCACTTCCCCACGTCCAGCATACTACTACTTCTACTCAACTAGGACAAACAGACAGAAACGTCAGAGTAGCATCACGCATACTACTGCTACTCAACTAGGACAAACAGGCAGAGCCACTCTACCATCCATCATCAGCACAGAATAATGTAACAATAACAGTTGTTGAATCACTAATTAAATGAAAACAGTTGGTACACAAACAACATTCTCCCTTAGCAAAAAGTAATGCCAAGGAAGTAAATCTGTCAACAGGAATGCCAGGGGGAATTCCAAAAGGAACAGACAGTTATTCTGGATTTATCAAGGTATAACAATGTTCGTTTAGAGTGAGCAAGGAGAGTTTCAGAGTATAAATTGTCCCCCAAACGGCACCTTATTTGCTTGTCTAAATATCAGACTGTTTCCATGGTTACTCCATTGATATTAGTCTGAAAGAAGCCACTGTTAAAAAAAATATATGCAAGTCTGTACAAGCCAGAATGTTGAATACAATGATATTTAAAAACGTACTTCACCGGTTGTCAGTCCTTTTTTGGCGGTAGGAAGTGGAGATATAGTAACCATAGGAAAGTGTGCTGGTAGGATCTGTTGCTTATATTTCTCATCTCCTGACGGATTCCACGATGCACAATATGTAAACAATATCTGAATGTAACCGAACGTTGTCAGCCATAACGCGTTCCCTCGCTATCAGCTGGAAGTGCCGGTGAACTTCGCCAGATGATTGCGTGGGACAACTTTAGGTCTATGCTTCGGTTAAATTCGGAAATATTAACATATTGTGTAAATCGTGCGCAAATTCCTCAAGCATTGAAAATGCAAACCAGAAATACCCTTACGGGAAAATATAGCAGTCAGGGAGCATTATAACGGCAGTACATTGTAGTATAACTGCAATTAGCGGAATATACTGCTTCCCCCCCCTAATTTTTTTTTACTGCAGTATAATTTTGCAGTAAAGTTCAATCGCAGTAATTCTGCAATTACTGCATCCAAAATACCACAGTCAACTGCAGTTACAACACTTTTAATTTAGTTTCAAAACGGGGAAAAAAAAATGTACGGGTAAAAACCGACATTTTTATTTAACCTGTATTTTTATCAGGGAGTCATACTGAGATGAAGGTCTCTTTTACATATGAGCTCTGAAATACAGACCAGCACACTGAAATGCGGTTTAAGAACACTACTGTGTGGTTATTTTGTCTCAGATTACCTCCTACATTAAAAAAAGGTCAAAAATCATCAGACAAGTACATTCAAATGAAGTGTATTTAACAGTCTGACTTGTGATTGAACTGTTCGCAAATGGGGAGCCTACATGTTTGGAGAGAGAAAGATGAGTCTTCCACTCTCGGATTCCTAGAGGCTACCTATTCCCTGTGTTTACGTCGGCCTTCCAGTTTGCCCACTCTTGTCGCCTCTCAACGCCATCGAAAACCTTTGAGAGTTTATCCCCAACGCTAGCTGGTGTGACCAAAGATAGTACAGTATGAGATATGAAGACAAGCAAAAACTGACATCCCCCCGATCACACTTGTAGGCGATGTCATGGCGACGTTGGCTAGCTAAGATCATGCGCAGAAACTCGTCATGTAGAAACTGTAGTGGCTAAGTTTTAACGCCAAAAACAAACAAACACACTAAATTGCTTAGTTATTGAATGTCATTGTAGAGGTTTATGCTATCACTCACTGACTGTCTCCAACGTAAACAAGACTCGGATAACGTTACCGAAGATGTTTTCTAAAGTAGCGTACGCTAGCTAGCATAGCTTACCCCGGCGTTGTTGTGCTATTCGTCAACGATGTCGTCGGGTCAGACAGTGATATCGTCGACTCCCTAACATTTTCATATGGCAGATCGAGTTAAAAGCGACCACATTTCTGGAAGACAGATGCTTGCTAACCAACCAACCGTGCCAATACAGTGCCGATCCCTTCTCTAGCTGAGGAAGCTTCTTGGCAATTCAGTAGTGATGTGCAGTTCGCGAACGACTCTTTTTACTGACTCGAGTCATGATTCATTTTCCCGAGTGACTCATTCATTTTAGTTGTTCGTTTGACCTGCTGCCAGGCCTCAATTAATCATACAACAGGATAAATACGCGCTCCACCGGAAAATATAAGGGGGAAAAAACATGTTTTGAGCTGATAATTGATCACATGGTGCAAGAATGGATGCAATTAATGAATTATTTTATGTTATGATGGACACAGCTTTGTATAACCAAAACATACACTAAACATACCTCCCTTTGTCAACGAACTCGAGAACGATTCGTTTGGGGTGCTGCAGTTGGAACCATATCACCTTCATAGCAGTCAGGCAATGCCTTCCACCAAGAGTCGTTCACAAACTAGTCCGGCTACGGCCACAACTAGACCTTGTTTCAAATGTATCAATAAATACTCTTATTTGTATGCCTAGCAATCAATAAATGTACATTGTTTAAAGCACACTTTTACAAATCTCAGTCACAAATAACAGCTCCAATAAACCCCTTGTGGTGAACGAGAGGCTTGTAAGATCATGACGAGTTTCCAGTTCATCATTCAACGGTAGAGGGTCCTGCGTGCCCTGGGCATTATTGACTCAAATGAACGAAATGAGTCGAAAGATTCGTTCTTTTGACTGAACGAGTCGAAAAGATCAGTCAGTAAATAGGGCCGAACGTCCCATCACTACTATTCAGACAGTACAAGTTGACTGCCGAGTTCATATCTTCATCGATGGGGGCGGGGGGCGTTCTCGTTCGTGTTGCATTCAAGCACATCCGTCCTGCGCATTCGTCAGCAAGATGTGATTGATGGGCACACTGCTCAGTGGCGGTTCTAGACCATTTCAACTGGGGGGGGGGGGTCAAGCTGGGGCCAGTTGTACTGTTAGAGAAGCCAGTTACATTAGGCGTTATTGTTGTCATCGTTCTCTTCACTGCATTGCAGACATCAGCAGTCAACTGGCCATGTTCATAATCATCATCGTTGCCACTGTCTAATAAAGGATGTAAAAAAAGAACGATAGCAAAAATTAGTTATGTAAAAATTATTTCATACTCCACATTTAGGGGGGCCACAAGGGGGTCCAAAATTGTTGTCACAGGGGCACTGCCCCCCCCCCCCCCCCCCCCCTACCCCCAGGACCGCTAGTGACACTGCTACAGGTTGATTTGAAATCATTCCTTTCCAGTAGCCTAAAATATGTGTTTTATATGTACACAAGATGATATAAGGGGACTGCTCTGTAGCCACCGCACCTTCACCATTGTAAAACATATTTTGGAAGCTATAGATAATATAAATGCATCTGTTAATGTCTACATTCATTTTTTTTCCCATGTTTATTTTATTACAGACACTTTAAATGCATACTTTAAAATTATGTCAGCTAAACATTTTTTTTTTTTTTTTTTTAAGATATCAAAACATTTTCCTTATAAGTATAATTTTTTAGAGAGTACTAATGTTACCGTCCCCACTACAACAAAACAATAGTTAAATACATGTAATTTAGTCCTTGAAACGTTCAATTTAAATACTGTAGAATTCCATCCATTCCCATGGAGGACTGTTCCTACCGGGGAGTACCAATATGGCCGACTAGTGGCTTCAAAGCCTCTTAATTGCCAATACACAGTATCCACAATCCAGGGTTTATATACTGTACATCATAGCCTAAAATACGTCAGTCCAGGGTTATTGAGAGATACTGACAGTATCTTTAAGATAAGAGAATCTTGGCACCATCTTTTCTCTCTTCCCTTTTGGTAACCATAACATAATATATTTACCTTTTAAGTAAACATTATATCATATATTTCACCCCTGCCTTACATTCATTGATTACTAGAATATCTACATGTCCAATAACCAATTTTTTGGGCTACCTAAAGGAGGGGGCGGGGGTTGTACCCAATATTTGATCTGCAAGCCATAGGTGTGTGTTTCTCAGTAACCACGCACAAACTTGTAATTTAAGCTACTGGAAAGGAATGACTTCTCAAGTAAAAAGGCTATGCTCCGTATAGGCCTAACGTCCGGGGTTTTCATCTGGTTGTTTACTTTGTATCCATGGATGTGTATTAACAACTTTTTTCTGGTTGTTTACTTTGGATCGATGAATGTGTATTAATAGATTTTTTTCTCTCCATCCTTAGCAAATCTCTGAGGACAACGGTCTACTGTACACTGTGTGCAGAGAATGTCTCCGACTGCAGTCATAAACCAGCCACCAGAGTTTATAATAATAAAGATGAATTGATTTCTTGACTGATTTGAAACTGAGTTGCAGAAAAAGGAACTCGTCTCACCAACAAATAAACAACGTTTTGAAAATGGAAAGTTTACATTTACATTTACATTTAAGTCATTTAGCAGACGCTCTTATCCAGAGCGACTTATAATAAGCAAGTGTTTATGAATGCAGAAATACAGGCCATACAGACACACGTTAAGACACATTCTATTGCCTTGGTGTCTGGTAACTAGGAATGCTGGGGAGGGAGGGAGGCAGGGGGGGGGGGGGGGGGGGGCTATACAGGCATCTTTTTTTCAAATTCATCTTTAAAAGGACATATGTAGCTTTGCTGGAAGAGCAAAACTAAATGGGCGGGGTGAACGACATCATGACAAGTGTTATTATGAAACGACCAACCGGGGAGATGGAAAATCAAGTGCTTCTAGGGTTGATCCTGCGAACCAACAGTACACGGCGCAGCATACTCCACTCGGTAATGAAGTCTCGCTGTGGCGGTAGGTACACCCCTGGATCTGAGATGAACAGCTGCTGATCGGCAACACAGTGTTAACTGAAAAGTCAGGGTGCTTCTCATCATTAGTGTATCACAGTAGGTAAAAATCAAATCGTGGTCAAGTTTTTTGTTTTAAGATTGATTGTTGTTGCAGCTTATGGCTCTGTTTTGGCATTTTGCTACAGAATGTGTTGTACAATGTGCATGGAAGATTATTAAGAAAATACATACACAAAGTATTGAGTATTTTAAGCTTCTAAATGCTGTGTTATGGGACAATTCTTACAATATTGAGAGTCCACGGGATGGGATTGTGAAGAATTTTGTCAGGTAACAGCCTCCTCAAATTTATAGCAGAAACTATAAACACTCAGGCCATTTGGCTTTTACAAATCTCCTGAACTAACCAGATTTACAATTTTAAGTTATTGTTCTGCTATTGTTCTTATTCTTTACTTAAGGGTTACAGTTAATCACTCTCTTCTCCCACTATTTATCTCTCTCTCTAAGTTGCTATTGTTAAGAATCCTTTCATTATCACAAGTGAAAGCAAGTTTACAGTGCGGGGCAAGAGAGGACTGTGGTATTTGAGAATGTTTGATTTTGGAGAAGCAAAACTCAATTGTGGTCCCAGACGATGTGGTAGATCAGTGATAACTGAACAGGGTTGGCAGTTTTTATTATTTTATATATATGACGTAACGTGTCAACAGGATTAAAGGAAATGGTATTTAGAAGTCTAAATGTCAAAAAGTCTCGTGACAACCACAGATACGAGGAAAAGCTTTGAAACACTCCTGTGGTCTGAATGCGGATCAAGTGAGTTTGAAACCTGCTTGTTGCACTCCAACTTCCGCGTGAATTCTTTCACCCACGGAGGAACACTTCGTGCTGCTGTGTAACTGTTTCACTTTTTTCTCCCCATTACATCAGTCTCTCTTTTGTGTGGACTCAAGGAAAAGTGCATGTGCAACAGCTAATGGGGATCCTAATAAACTGATCTCTCTCTCTGCCTCTCTCTCTCTCTCTCTGCCTCGTTCTCTCTCTCTCTCTCTGCCTCGTTCTCTCTCTCTCGGCCTCGTTCTCTCTCTCTGCCTCGTTCTCTCTCTCTCTCTCTGCCTCGTTCTCTCTCTCTCTCTCTCTCTGCCTCGTTCTCTCTCTCTCTCTCTGCCTCGTTCTCTCTCTCTTTCTCCCTGTCTATCTCTCTTTCTTTCTCCATATTTTAGGAGCAATCTAAAAGGATTAAATCAGTCATCATGGAAGATGGCAACGTGTCCTCTAACTGCTCCATCAGCATGTTCAAACACAGAGTCTACCCACCCATATACCTCGTCATCTTCCTCCTCGGCCTCACCTTCAACCTCATCTCCCTCTGCTTCTTCGTCAGTGTCTGGAGGAGTAAGAAAAGGTTTACTCCTGTCAACCTGTACATGGTCAACCTGCTGGTGTCAGACTTGATGCTGGTGTGCTCCCTGCCACTCCGGGCCTTCTACTACTTCATGGAATCTAGCTGGGTGTTTGGAGACATCGCCTGTCGAGTTATGTCCTACATCTTCTACATCAACATGTACGGGAGCATCTACTTCCTCATGGTGCTGAGTGTGGTTCGTTTTGTGGCAATCACCCAGCCGTACAGGTATATGAGCATGCAGAATAGCCGTAATTCCTGGCTGGTGTGTATTTTAGTCTGGCTGCTGGTGTCGCTAGCCTCCATCCCTATGCTCACTTCAGGGACCGTCATAGATGCTTCTGGTAGAACCAGGTGCTTGGAGCTTAATCCAGAATACAAACTCACTCACATCCGCACGCTGATCATAGCTAACCATGCCACCTTACTTCTGGGCTTCATTGTGCCCTTTGCAGTGATCTCTATCTGTTATATATTTGTGGTGCGTAGCCTGCTGAAGCTGAGGAAGTTTGAAGGAAGGACGAAACCCCACTTCAAGAAGTCCATGTCCCTAGTTGTAATAGTCCTTAGCATCTTCCTGGTGTGTTTCCTGCCCTACCACGTCATGCGGACTGTCTTCCTGGAAGCTGAGATGCAGGTGAGGGATAAAGGGTATGGAGATTCCTGTAGGTACATAGAGCGTGTACGCCAAGCAGCTGTGATCACTCTGTGTCTCGCAGCGGGGAACAGCTGCTTGGACCCACTCCTTTATTTCTTCGTTGGAGAGAACTTCAGGGTTTTCTGTCAGGGTGCTTACAAGGAGATGGAGGCAAAGTCATTGGCTAAGATGGAGGGAAAGAGGAAGGTTCCGACGACAGAGCTACAGGAAGGAACACGTCCGACGACAGAGCTACAGGAAGGGACACGTCCGACGACAGAGCTACAGGAAGGGACACGTCCGACGACAGAGCTACAGGAAGGGACACGTCCGACGACAGAGCTACAGGAAGGGACACGTCCGACGACAGAGCTACAGGAAGGGACACGTACGAAGACAGAGCTACAGGAAGGGACACTTACGACGACAGAGCTACAGGAAGGGACACGTCCGACGACAGAGCTACAGGAAGGGACACGTCCGACGACAGAGCTACAGGAACTAAACACTCCAAACAGCTACAGATCTGATAGTTAGCCCGGGACAGGTTGTACGTGAAATATGACTATATTTGATGGCTTTGAGAAGAAACTCGAGAGATGGTTATTTTCTTTTTCCATAAAAGACACTGCTGACAACCCAAGAAGGGAATATACAGGTATATCAATACAAATTATGTGTCCCACTGTGTATGTATCCAGTCCCCTCCTCATGAATTGTTTTATCTAATTGTTGTAGGCCTAACAGGTTTACTATCAGAATATTCTGTGACTTGTCCAAGCCTGAACCGTTGCAATATACAGGTTAATATGTACCTTAGTCGTGTTCAAACAGCAACTTCTGGAGAAATCAGACACACCCACCATTGGCAGGGTACAGACCGACAGGATTGGACAGCTCTGTAGGTTCTGAATGGAAAGCACCAATCAGCATGAAGGAGTGATAAAGTAGAGGTCAAATCAAACAAACACTTTATTTGTCACGTGCGCCGAATACAACAAGTGTAGACTTTACCGTGAAATGGTAAACCCACAAGCCCTTAACTCTTCTTGAACTGTAGTGTTGGTTAAGAAAATATTTAATAATAAAAAGTAACACAATAAGAATAACAATAACGAGGCTATATACAGGAGGCACCGGTACAGAGTCAATGTGGAGGCTATATACAGGGGGTACCGGTACCGAGTCAGTGTGGAGGCTATATGCAGGGGGCACTGGTACCGAGTCAGTGTGGAGGCTATATACAGGAGGTACCGGTACCGAGTCAGTGTGGAGGCTATATACAGGGGGTACCAGTACCGAGTCAGTGTGGAGGCTATATACAGGGGTACTGGTACAGAGTCAATGTGGAGGCTATATACAGGGGGTACCGGTACCGAGTCAGTGTGGAGGCTATATGCAGGGGGCACTGGTACCGAGTCAGTGTGGAGGCTATATGCAGGGGGCACTGGTACCGAGTCAGTGTGGAGGCTATATACAGGAGGTACCGGTACCGAGTCAGTGTGGAGGCTATATACAGGGGGTACCAGTACCGAGTCAATGTGGAGGCTATATACAGGGGGCACCGGTACAGAGACAGTGTGCGGGGGTACAGACTAGTTGAGGTAATTTGTACATGTAGGTGGGAGTGAAGTGACTATGCATAGATAATCTACAGTGAGTAGCAGCAGTGTACATGTAGGTGGGAGTGAAGTGACTATGCATAGATAATCTACAGTGAGTAGCAGCAGTGTACATGTAGGTGGGAGTGAAGTGACTATGCATAGATAATCTACAGTGAGTAGCAGCAGTGTACAAAAAAGGAGGTTGGCAGTTGTATTAGTTGTTCAGCAGTCTAATGGCTTGGGGGTAGAAGCTGTTGAGGAGCCTTTTGGTCCTAGACTTCGTGCTCTGGCACCGCTTGCAGAGAAAACAGTTTATAACTTGGGTGACTGGAGTCTCTGACAATTTTCTGGTCTTTCCTCTGACACCGCCTATTATATAGGTCCTGGATGGCAGGAAGCTTGGCCCCAGTGATGTACTGGGCCGTTCGCACTACCCTCTGTAGCGCTTTACAGTCAGATGCCGAGCAGTTGCCATACCAGGCAATGATGTAACCGCTCAGGATGCTCTCGATGGTGCAGCTGTAGAACCTTTTGAGGATCTGGGGACCCATGCCAAATCTTTTCAGTCTCCTGAGGGGGAAAAGGTTAAGTTGTGCCCTCTTCACGATTGTCTTGGTATGTTTGGAACATGATAGTTGGTTGGTGATGTGGACACCAAGGAACTTGAAACTCTCCACTACAGCCCTGTCGATGTTAATGGGGGCCTGTTTGGCCCGCCTTTTCCTGTAGTCCACAATCATCTCCTTAGTCTTGATCACGTTGAGGGAGAGGTTGTTGTCCTGGCACCACACTGCCAGTTCTCTGACCTCCTCCCTATAGGCGGTCTCATCGTTGTCGGTGATCAGGCCTACCACTGTTGTGTCGTCAGCAAACTTAATGATGGTGTTGGAGTCGTCTCTGACCATGCAGTCGTGGGTGAACAGGGAGTACAGGAGGAGACTGAGCATGCACCCCTGATGGGCTCCAGTGTCGAGGATCAGCGTGGCAGTTGTGTTGTTACCTACCCTTACCACCTGGGGGCGGCCCGTCAGGAAGTCCAGGATCTAGTTGCAGAGGGAGGTGTTTAGTCCCAGAGTCCTTAGCTTAGTGATGAGCTTTGAGGGCGCTATAGTGTTGAGCGCTGAACTGTAGTCAATGAATAGCATTCTCACATAGGTGTTCCTTTTGTCCAGGTAGGAAAGGGCAGTGTGGAGTGCGATTGAGATTGCATCATCTGTGAGTCTGTTGGAATCCAATTGGAGAATGCTGTTGATGTGAGCCATGATAATTACCTTGATAACTAGTTTATCATAGCACTAAGACACCTCGGCGAAGGCTGTATCCAGGTGTTGCGTTGTGCTTCAGAACAGCCCTTAGCTTTGGTATTGTGATGGCTAGATCTTATAAGCCCAGGGTCGTTACAGTATATTGGCCATATACCCCTACCGCTGCCCCCTCGGGCCTTACACGGTATATTTGGAATTCAATGGCTATTAGTTAATTTTTGACACGTTTTGTTTGAGCTGCTATTTGAAAGCAAAAGTCTAATTGTAAACCGTATTTGTTTTGATTAAATTCGATTTTCATAATAGCAAACTAGGACTGATGGTTTGGTCAACTAAACTAGCACGTCTGTTTGGTTACCACGGCAACTACCGTAGCTATCTAGTAGACTTGCTAGCTACTTCAGTGGATGTTGAACACATTTCTAGCGGCAAATGTGTTAAATTATAGCCATGGTATAAAAGGGATAGGACGTTATGCTTCTGTGGAAAATAATCCAACTCAGTAGGAAGCAGGTGCAGAAAGAGCGTTTGATGCAAGGTAATAAAAAAGACCACAACAGGAGCCGCGTACTGAACATGAAAACAAACCAATACTCTCTGACGACTGAGGCCACAGAGGGCTAAATAAAGAGAAGATAATCAAGGTGATGATGAAGTCTATGTGTGCGTAATAATGGTTGCCAGGGCCGGTGGTTAGTTGAATATCCCTTACATACAATATTCTTTTGAATAACACATTACAGGTGAAAAGAGCCTACAGTAGCCTATCAGTAAAAATAATGGCCTACCTGGGGTGTTTATGAGGGGGATTTGAGTGTGCAACATTGGGCTAGGGAACTTGTAGCTTTAAAAAAAAAAATAATAATTGTGCGAAACCTCTGATCTCAGACGGTTTTGTAGCTTGGTGACAAACTGTCCACAGACAGAGATGGACCTTTCTGCCTCCACGATGTCGCCTTTATGGTGGGGAGCGCCTTGGTCAGCTGGTGGAGGTGTCCCGATCTTTGTTGCATCAAACAATGCCAGCTCCTTGCATAGCCGCGGGAAGAAGGGATGCTGAAAAATCACTATACAAAAAACAATAATATATATATTTTTTTTTTTAATGGAGATTTTTGAAAATAATCTCACAAAAGTAGTACACTGGGTCTTTACAAGTCCTGTATTAGTAGATCTATAGCTGTCTGTAGCACAGGCAAATTAATATTTATAAAAATGTGATCCTTGGAGAATCTTGAGTATGTCATCACTTCTCTCCCATGTCGGGAGGGCGGTTCAGTTGTCATGGAGATCACTTGTTTGTAAGTTTGTGGCCTCCCCTTGTACACTTCAAGAAGATGATCCCTACACAGGTTACTTTACTCAAAGGTTAAACTACATCAAATATTCCCGGACACCTCACCACTGTGCAAGAGGTGCAAGCAGGATGAGGGGACGTTGACCCACTTATTTTGGACATGTCCTTAGTTACATACTTACTGGGCTCTCGTTTTTGACGACTTGTCTAAAGCCTTTGATAGTTCTAGCCCCAGACCCACTGGTCGCTCTGTTTGGTACAGTTGATGGGAATAACCAGGAACGCAAGACTGTCTCTCTTTGTACTCTATTAGCCAGCAATTTTGGAAAGTGGAGACTGTACCGACCTTTGAAATGTGGTTACGTGATTTAGGGAATGTAATGTAACAGTATAACTTTAAACCGTCCCCTCGCCCCGACACGGGCGCGAACCAGGGACTCTCTGCACACATCAACGACGGTCGCCCACGAAGCATCGTTACCCATCGCTCCACAAAGGCCACGGCACCAATGTAACAGTATAACTTTAAACCGTCTTTAAACCGATGTGAAATGGCTAGCTAGTTAGCGGGTACGCGCTAGTAGCATTTCAATCAGTTACGTCACTTGCTCTGAGACTAGAAGTAGTGTTGCACCTTGCTCTGCAAGGGCCGCGGCTTTTGTGGAGCGATGGGTAACTACGCTTCTAGGTTTCAGAGCAAGTGACGTGACTGATTGAAACGCTAGTAGCGCGTACCCGCTAACTAGCTAGCCATTTCACATCCGTTACACTATACATATGGAAAAGATTAGATACAATACCTCCAATAGAAGTCCAATGTTATAACAAAATATGGCAGCCGATACTGGTTAAATGGTCTATTCCCCCTTCATCACTGGGTTGATGATCTGCTGCTACTGTGTGCTGTACTCCACTCAATATTTACTTTGGGTTTAACTACACTGCTTGTAATGACTATATGCTGTCTTCTTATAATATGTACCACCTAGTAGGATTTTTATTTTTGTATATGCGAGTTAAGTTTTGTTTTGTCCTGTACATTTGCCATCCCATTCAACACTACAATGAATGTCAATGTTTGTATCTCCGTCTTCTTTTTCTGTTGGAAAATAATAAACATATTCAAATAATAAACATCATCATGATAAACGTCATCTTCGGGCCTGCTCTCTGACTCTGCATCTTCCTCCTTGGCATAGAGGTCTTCGACAAGGCCATTTGTTGTCCTCAGCTGCATTTGCTGCGATGGCCTTACTGAAGACATCGTCGGGTAGTTTGCTCAGAACAGATGGATTCAGGAGGTACCTGTAAATATATAAATCCACAAAGTCACTCACATAGGTAATTGCATAGTCTGATGATTTACCAAAGATATAATCATAGGCAATTGTTGTAGCCTAAACTATGAGTGTTTTTATAAGAAGGAATAAAACAGATTTATTACACTATATGCATATGTAACCGATGTGAAATGGCTAGCTAGTTAGCGGGGTGCGCGCTAATAGTGTTTCAAATCGGGTGATGTCACTCGCTCTGAGACCTTGAAGTAGTTGTTCCCCTTGCTGTGCAAGGACCATGGCTTTTGTGGAGCGATGGGTAACGATGCTTCGTGGGAAGCAGTTGCAGATGTGTGCAGAGGGTCCCTGGTTCGGGGCGAGGAGAGGGATGGAAGCTATACTGTTACACATAGGAATAATAAAATATAAATTAGATACAATTGCAAGCCTATGCCTGAAGAGGAAGACCAGGTTATTTTGCCTCCACTGGCTGAATCTGGTCTCGATGGTATCTCCTGGCAGATCGGGGTTTGATCCAGCGTGAACCGAAAGATTCCATCTGCCATGATGAGTGTGGTGCCCTGCTGGTTAACTCCACGGCCATTTTGACAGGTTTGAGACAGGTGAGATTAACTTTTTCAAAAGTTTCAGCTGCCCATCACTCACAAGAAGTCCTGGATTGATGTCAATTAGAGCCTTGGACACTGATCTGTGCAACAGCCCACATCGCTCCACCATAAAGGCGAGACTGTTCCAGTGGGTGCGACAATACAATATCAGGGACAGTTCATTCTCCGTCTCCTGTTGCACGCAGGCCTGAAGCTTATCATTGCTGACTGTGTGTAACGGAGGTGAAATGGCTAGCTAGTTAGCGGTGGTGCGCGCTAATAGCCTTTCAATCGGTGACGTCACTTGCTCCGAGACCTTGAAGTAGTGGTTCCCCTTGCTCTGCAAGGGCCGCGGCTTTTGTGGAGCGATGGGTAACGATGCTTCGTGGGTGACTGTTGTTGATGTGTGCAGAGGGTCCCTGGTTCGCGCCCGGGTCGGGGCGAGGGGACGGGCGTAAAGTTATACTGTTACATGTGGCCCTGTGAAAGTGACATGTAATCTTTCGGATCCTTTCTACTGTGTTGTACAGATCATCTCTCACATGGGACAGGGCTCCGATTCCCTCTTCTTCTTCCGTCAGTTTGCTTTATCTGGGCCAGGTCGCAATTGTAAATTAGAACTTGTTCTCAACTTGCCTACCTGGTTAAATAAAGGTGAAATAAATAAATAAATGTTTCAACATCATCTCTGCTGTCATCATCAGTGGCTGCTGTAACGGATGTGTAACGGTTCTCATTTGCTTGGACGACAAAGTCCACAGTGCTGTTCTCTTCCACGGTTTATTCTGCAGACACAACACAATGTGTAACCTTCAGAGAAACTGAAAATTCATCATGAAATCCCCATCAAAGTTGAACAACTCTTTGTCTTTTTTTAATAATAGTTGTAGAAAAGCTTTAAAAAAACAAAACAGTTACCTTTATTTAACTAGGCGAGTCAGTTAATAAGAACAAACTCATACTTCCAATATGCATCGTTACATCTACAACAACATGACTACAGAGGAGCGCTCAATTTATAATGACTCCCTCTGGTGGTCATACCACAGCACCGCAGCACATGGGCTCCACATATACAGTCACATAACATTGGTCCATAACAGTTTGGGAGCACGTACCTGAAGACACACACACACACACACACACACACACACACACACACACACACACACACACACACACACACACACACACACACACACACACACACACACACACACACACACACACACACACACACTGTGTAAACCTCAGAGCAACTGCAAATCCGTCATGAAAACACATTTACACTTCACGAGGTTACTAATCTCACTAGCAAGGAAAAGTACAGGATGGACGCTAGCTAGCCTTTAGCGTACATGTCCATACAATTGTAAATACAGGGCACAACTCTGTAACACTATCATATAACATGTCAACATCGATAGTGATTATAAAACAATATCGTGTTCAGCCTTAACATACATTAGGTATCATTTTAAAAGTGAAAACACTGGGTGCAGCATGATACATACGTCCATCAAAGTTGAACAACTCTGTGGCTGAATGCTGCGTGATCATGCAGACATATATGCACAGAGATGCAGTTACGCAAATAATACAGCAGGTGGCTCCACAACTACACATACACACACACACACACACACATACATGCATACAGTCGTGGCCAAAAGTTTTGAGAATGGCACAAATATTAATTTTCACAAAGTCTGCTGCCTCAGTTTTGTATGATGTCAATTTGCATATTTGGGGCAGCAGGGTAGCCTAGTGGTTAGAGCATTGGACTAGTAACCGAAAGGTTGCAAGTTCAAATCCCCGAGCTGACAAGGTACAAATCTGTCGTTCTGCCCCTGAACAGGCAGTTAACCCACTGTTCCTAGGCTGTCATTGAAAATAAGAATTTGTTCTGAACTGATTTGCCTAGTTAAATAAAGATAAAATATACTCCAGAATGCTATGAAGAGTGATCAGATGAATTGCAAAGACCCTCTTTGCCATGCAAATGAACTGAATCCCCCAAAAATATTTCCACTGCATTTCAGCCCTGCCACAAAAGGACCAGCTGACATCATGTCAGTGATTCTCTCGTTAACACAGGTGTGAGTGTTGACGAGGACAAGGCTGGAGATCACTCTGTCATGCTGATTGAGTTCGAATAACAGACTGGAAGCTTCAAAAGGAGGGTGGTGCTTGCAATCATTGTTCTTCCTCTGTAAACCATGGTTACCTGCAAGGAAACACGTGTCGTCATCATTGCTTTGCACACAAAGGGCTTCACAGGCAAGAATATTGCTGCCAGTAAGATTGCACCTAAATCAACCATTTATCGGATCATCAAGAACTTCAAGGAGAGCGGTTCAATTGTTGTGAAGAAGGCTTCAGGGTGCGCAAAAAAGTCCAGCAAGTGCCAGGACCGTCTCCTAAAGTTGATTCAGCTTCGGGATCGGGGCACCACCAGAACAGAGCTTGCTCAGGAATGGCAGCAGGCAAGTGTGAGTGCATCTGCACGCACAGTGAGGCGAATACTTTTGGAGGAAGGCCTGGTGTCAAGAAGGGCAGCAAAGAAGCCACTTCTCTCCAGGAAAAACATCAGGGACAGACTGATATTCTGCAAAAGGTACAGGGATTGGACTGCTGAGGACTGGGGTAAAGGAATTTTTCTGATGAATCCCCTTTCCGGTTGTTTGGGGCATCTGGAAAAAAGCTTGTCCGGAGAAGACAAGGTGAGCGCTACCATCAGTCCTGTGTCATGCCAACAGTAAAGCATCCTGAGACCATTCATGTGTGGGGTTGCTTCTCAGCCAAGGGAGTGGGCTCACTCCCAATTTTGCCTAAGAACACAGCCATGAATAAAGAATGGTACCAACACATCCTCCGAGGGCAACTTCTCCCAACCATCCAGGAACAGTTTGGTGACGAACAATGCCTTTTCCAGCATGATGGAGCACCTTGCCACAAGGCAAAAGTGATAACTAAGTGGCTCGGGGAACAAAACATCTATATTTTGGGTCCATGGCCAGGAAACTCCCCACACCTTAATCCCATTGAGAACTTGTGGTCAATCCCCAAGAGGCGGGTGGACAAACAAAAACCCACAAATTCTGACAAACTCCAAGCATTGATTATGCAAGAATGGGCTGCCATCAGTCAGGATGTGGCCCAGAAGTTAATTGACAGCATGCCAGGGCGGATTGCAGAGGTCTTGAAAAAGAATGGTCAACACTGTTGCAAAGAGTCAACACTTTTGACTCTTTGCATCAACTTCATGTAGCCTTTGACACTTATGAAATGCTTGTAATTATACTTCAGTATTCCATAGTAACATCTGACAAAAATATCTAAAGACACTGAAGGAGCAAACCTTGTGGAAATTAATATTTGTGTCATTCTCAAAACTTTTACCACGACTGTACATAACCTGGCTGCTTAATTATGGCAAAACTCATACAACCAAGGATGCCAATTTCAACCGTGTTACACCAGGACATCCGTCACAGTCAGGTTCTTGAAAGTAGCAGAGTTGGTGTTCTGGTAAGACAAGAGTCCCGTACTTTAAAAAAAAGAAGACATTTATTATATTTTTCCCTTATTTTAACAGGTCTCCCGTACTTGACCATCACTGACGTTCCATTGGTGGTGCTACATACGATGTAGCCTAACATGTAGTTCAGGTTGTACCTACTCAGTTGACTATTTACCCCTTTCAGTTGGCAGGCTACCACAGATCCAGTGGCGGTCGGTGCCGTTTAAGATGAGGGAGGACAATATATATATTTTTTTCATGAGCACATGGCCTTATTTCTATTACAGCATATTGAATGACTGTCATTCATATTCCATTCACCCAGTTCAATGTAACAGCGATAGGTTTAGGCTACTACATGATACTAGAATGTTCCCCAAATATCTCAAAGTGCTGTACAGAAACCCAGCCTAAAACCCCAAACAGCAAGCAATGCAGGTGTAGAAGCACGGTGGCTAGGAAAAACTCCCTAGAAAGGCCAAAACCTAGGAAGAAACCTAAAGAGGAACCTGGCTATGAGGGGTGGCCAGTCCTCTTCTGGCTGTGCCGGGTGGAGATTATAACAGAACATGGCCAAGATGTTCAAATGTTCATAAATGACCAGCATGGTCAAATAATAATAATCACAGTAGTTGTCGAGGGTGCAGCAAGTCAGCACCTCAGGAGTAAATGTCAGTTGGCTTTTCATAGCCGATCATTAAAAGTATCTCTACCGCTCCTGCGGTCTCTAGAGAGTTGAAAACAGCAGGTCTGGGACAGGTAGCACGTCCGGTGAACAGGTCAGGGTTCCATAGCTGCAGGCAGAACAGTTGAAACTGGAGCAGCAGCACGGCCAGGTGGACTGGGGACAGCAAGGAGTCATCATGCCAGGTAGTCCTGAGGCATGGTCCTAGGGCTCAGGTTCTCCGAGAGAGAGAAAGAAAGAGAGAAAGAATGAACCTACCAGGTACAACCCCAAATCCGTAAATACAGGCACCCTCATAGATATCATCCTAACCAACTTGCCCTCCAAATACACCCCTGCTGTCTTCAACCAAGATCTCAGTGATCACTGCCTCATTACCTGCATCCGTAATGGGTCTGCGGTCAAACGACCACCCCTCATCACTGTCAAATGCTCTCTAAAACACTTCAGCGAGCAGGCCTTTCTAATCGACCTGGCCCGGGTTTCCTGGAAGGATATTGACCTCATCCCGTCAGTAGAGGATGCCTGGTTATTCTTTAAAAGTGCCTTCCTCACCATCTTAAATAAGCATGCCCCATTTAAAAAATGTAGAACCAAGAACAGATATAGCCCTTGGTTCACTCCCGACCTGAATGCTCTTGACCAGCACAAAAACATCCTGTGGCGTACTGCATTAGCATCAAATAGCCCCCGTGATACGCAACCTTTTAGGGAAATTAGGAACCAGGCAAGCTAAGGCTAGCTTTTTTCAAACAGAAATTTGCATCCTGTAGCACAAACTCCAAACAGTTTTGGGACACTGTAAAGTCCATGGAGAATAAGAACACCTCCTCCCAGCTGCTCCCAGGCTAGAAAACACTGTCACCACCGATAAATCCACGATAATTGAGAATTTCAATAAGCATTTTTCTACGGCTGGCTATGCTTTCCACCTGGCTACCCCTACCCCGGTCAACTGCCCTGCACCCCCCACAGCAACTCGCCCAAGCCTCCCCCATTTCTCCTTTACCCAAATCCAGATAGCTGATGTCCTGAAAGAGCGGCAAAATCTGGACCCCTACAAATCAGCCGGGCTAGACAATCTGGACCCTCTCTTTCTAAAATTATCTGCCGAAATTGTTGCAACCCCTATTACTAGCCTGTTCAACCTCTCTTTCGTATCGTCTGAGATCCCCAAAGATTGGAAACCTGCCGCGGTCATCCCCTTCTTTAAAGGGGGAGACACTCTAGACCCAAACTGCTACAGACCTATATCTATCCTACTCTGCCTTTCTAAGGTCTTCGAAAACCAAGTTAACGAACAGATCACCGACCATTTCGAATCCCACCGTACCTTCTCCGCAGTGCAATCTGGCTTCCGAGCTGGTCATGGGTGCACCTCAGCCTCGCTCAAGGTCCAAAATGATATCATAACTGCCATCGATAAGAGACAGTACTGTGCAGCCGTATTCATCGACCTGGCCAAGGCTTTAGACTCTGTCAATCACCACAATCTTATCGGCAGTCTCAACAGCCTTGGTTTCTCAAATGACTGCATCGCCTGGTTCACCAACTACTTATCTGATAGAGTTCAGTGTGTCAAATTGGAGGGCCTGTTGTCCGGACCTCTGGCAGTCTCTATGAGGGTGCCACAGGGTTCAATTCTCAGGCCGACTCTCTTCTCTGTATACATCAATGATGTCGCTCTTGCTGCTGGTGATTCTCTGATCCACCTCTACTGAGACAACACCATTCTGTATACCTCTGGCCGTTCTTTGGACACTGTGTTAACAAACCTCCAGAAGAGCTTCAATGCCATACAACACTTCTTCCGTGGCCTCCGACTACTCTTAAATGTAAGTAAAACTAAATGCATGCTCTTCAACCGTTCACTGCCCGCACCCGCCCGCCCGACTAGCGTCACTACTCTGGACGGTTCTGACCTAGAATATGTGGACAACTACAAATACCTAGGTGTCTGGTAAGACTGTAAACTCTCCTTCCAGACCGACATTAGGCATCTCCAATCCAAATTTAAATCTACAATCGGCTTCCTAATTCGCAACAAAGCATCCTTCACTCATGCTGCCAAACATACCCTCGTAAAACTGACTATCCTACCGATCCTCGACTTTGGCGATGTCATTTACAAAATAGCCTCCAAAACCCTACTCAATAAATTGGATGCAGTCTATCACAGTGCCATCCGTTTTGTCACCAAAGCCCCATACACTACCCACCACTGCGACCTGTACACTCTCGTTGGCTGGCCCTCGCTTCATACTCGTCATCAAACCCACTGGCTCCAGGTCATCTACAAGTCTTTGCTATGTAAAGCCCCGCCTTATCTCAGTACACTGGTCACCATAGCAGCACCCACCCGTAGCACGCGCTCCAGCAGGTATATCTCACTGGTCACCCTCAAAGCCAATTCCTCCTTTGGCCGCCTTTCCTTCCAGTTCTCTGCTGCCAATGACTGGAACGAATTGCAAAAATCACTGAAGCTGGAGACTCTTATCTCCCTCACTAACTTCAAGCACCAGCTGTCAGAGCAGCTCACAGATCATTGCACCTGTACATAGCCCATCTGTAAACAGCCCATCCAACTACCTCATCCCCATAGTGTATTTATTTTGCTCCTTTGCACCCAGTGTTGCCAACTAATTTTCAGGGTAAGTTGCTAGAGGCAGGTTGTTTTGTGGCTAAAAGTTGCTAAATGACGTTCTGATGTCATTGCGTGATAACATAAAACTGCATTATTACGTAGAATACACAATAACGTTACTCAAATTGACTGTCCATCTCGGCAAAAAATATGATTTGACATTTGTTCAGGTACAGACTTTTCTGTACTTCTGGCTGTACAATTTTGATTGAGACATGTTGATTGATGTTGTAAGTTCTGTTCAAGTTCAAACATTCGTGACCAACTATATTCATTGGGTTTGGCTCGTCGAACCCGTACTACTGCTGCTGCTGCAGCCAACAATGATTTGCAAGTTGCTGGAATTGCTGCTGCCTGTGCACGAGTTGAGCGCCTGCTGCTGACGTCACTCACAATGCACTTTTGCAGCCAGGCACGTGTGTTGTGACTGAGTGTGTGACAGGGAAAATCGTTTTTGTGTAATTTAGAGGGAAAATGCGTGCATTTTAGCATTTAAGTCACATTTCAAAAGTTGCGTAAAAGTTCCAAATATATATTTTTTAAAGTAGCTAAATATGTTGCTATATGCTGTTTGATTAAAAAAAAGTTGCCAAGGTAGTCTGAAAAGTTGAAAATTGCTAAATTGTTCTAGCCTACCTGCTTAAATAAAGATGAAATAAAATAAAATAAAAACAAATATTAATACTATGCAAGCTAATCTATATTGGCTAACAGTTGAGGAAAGATTGACTGAATCACTTCTTGTTTTTATAAGAAACATTGAAACTCCCACATCTCATATAGCACAAGTGAACAGCAAACCTGGCTTCAAAAAACAAATATCTGGATGTGTGCTACAGTGAAATGTCTATGATGCGCATGCGTACAAAGATTTGTGTACATTCTTCTGCGAGTCAGTGCGAGAGACGGTTGCGTTATGTACGGACTGGTGCTGGGTTGACGGTTACAAAAGTGTCAAGAATAGCTGGTCATTTGGCATTTTGGGACAGAGAAAATCTCGAAATACTTACTTTAAACACGTCTTCTCTGCGAAACATGTCACATACCCAAAGTCTTCTTGCGGTCTGAATCTGACTGACTACTTAACGTGAGTTAACTTCGCTAGCTAACGTTAGGTAGAGTAGCTATCCAGCTGTCAAGCTAACTACAACAGTATCAGGTGCTGCTTGCCTGTGCTAACTAATTATCTTCGACGATTATAGCTACCTACAGTAACTAGCTAACTTCATCACCATTAATCACATTGCTGCCGCCGAACAAGGAACAACTGTGGTGAGTAGCATTTGGTGACATACATTTGGTGCTAATTAGCAACTAGCATAGATAGCTAACTTAGCTACATAAGACAGTCTTGACTTGTGTAACGTTAATGCTAGGAAGCTAATCGATTGCTATACAAAGTTAAGTTATCCTAACGTAGCCATCGTCAGTGTGAATGTTACTCTCACATGTTGTTTTTGTTAATATTCGCTATTAGCGAGGTAATAGCTACATGTGTTGTAGGTAGGCCATTTAAAGCTAACTTTAGCTCGCTATTAAACGGCCTACTACAACACCTGTAGCTGGCTTTTACCATAGACGCTAACTGCTTTACCGCCTAGTATTGACGATAGTATGTGTCTGACCGGGGAGTTTTGTTAAAACCCCCGACGCAAGGCTAAACATTAACACGCATCGCTTGCGGTACGTTTTTGAGAACACATGTTTAGGGTTTACAACCCTTGTTTACGGAAAACAGACGGAAGATGGAGTGGACTACCTGTGTTATCTGTTCTCTGAACACCTGTGTGTAAACGGAAGATGGACGCCACAAACGTCTTGTCACCGAGAAATGCTGTAGGTTGCAACTGTCTTAAAACCGGTTAAAACTAGGAGTGTGAAGGTTCACCAAAACCATAGTTCGGTACTATTGCGGTTTAAGTCCACGGTTCGATTTCGGTACAGAGAGAAAATTAAATGGCAATCACAATGTTCTTTGCATAGTCTTTTTCTTATCACATTTTATTTATCACATGCGCCGAACACCACAAGTGTAGACCTTCCCGTGGAAATGCTTAGTTGCAAGCCCTTAACCAACAATGCAGTTCAAGAAATAGTTAAGCAAATATTGACTAAATATACTAAAGTGTGTGTGTGTGTGTGTGTATAAGATTTTTTATATATATATATTTATTTTAGTAACACAACAAAATAACATATATATATATATATATATATATATATATATATATATATACAGGGGGTACTGAGTCAATGTGCAGGGGTACAGGTTAGTCGAGGTAATTTGTTCATGTATTTATTATGAATCCCCACTACTCTTCCTGGGGTCCAAACATATTAAAGCACTTACATTACTTAAAAAAACAATAGATGTAAAACAGTACATATATTATTATACCATTACATATCTAGAATACAAAATGTTTAATACCACCATACAACAATATCACAATGAATGTGTATGCATGTCTCTTAACAGTCCCCGTTTTTCCATAAGTTGTAATTTTACCCGTTTAAAAAAAAAATCTGATTCTACCGCTACATCAGTTACCTCATGTGGAATAGTTCCATGTAGTCATGGCTCTATGTAGTACTGTGTACCTCCCATAATCTGTTCTGGACTTGGGGACTGTGAAGAGACCTCTTGTGGCATGTCTTGTGGGGTATGCATGTGTGTCTGAGCTGTGTGCAAGTATTTTAAACTGGCAGCTCGGTACATTCAGCTTGTCAACACCTCTTACAAAAACAAGTGGAGATTAAGTCAATCTCTCCTCTACTTTGAGCCATGAGAGATTGATATGCATGTCATTAATGTTAGCTCACTGTGTACTTTTAAGGGCCAGCGTGCTGCCCTTTTCTATATTAAGGGACTATGCATAGATAATAGAGCGAGTAGCACCAGTGTGACACTGAGTAGTATAGAGGTCCTGGATGGCAGGAAGCTTGGCCTCAGTGATGTACTGGGCCGTTCGCACTACCCTCTGTAGCTCCTTACGGTCAGATGCCGAGCAATTACCATACCAGGCAATGATGTAACCGCTCAGGATGCTCTCGATGGTGCAGCTGTAGAACTGTTTGAGTTTCTGGGGACCCATGACAAATCTTTCAGTCTCCTGAGGGGGGAAACATGTTGTTGTGCCCTCTTCACATCTGTTGTGTGTTTGTGTGTGTGTGTGTGTGTGTGTGTGTGTGTGTGTGTGTGTGTGTGTGTGTGTGTGTGTGTGTGTGTGTGTGTGTGTGTGTGTGTGTGTGTGTGTGTGTGTGTGTGTGTGTGTGTGTGTGTGTGTGTGTTTGTGTGTGTATGTGTACCAGTCATAAGTTTGGACACACCTACTCATTCAAGGGTTTTTCTTTGTTTTTTCTACATTGTAGAATAATAGTGAAGACATCAAAACTATGAAATAACACATATGGAATCATGTAGTAAAACAAAGTGATAAACAAATCAAAATATATTTTAGATTTTTCTTAACTAACCCAAGCCTCCACCAAGTTCAGTTTTATGACTCCTGTGAAAGACATTTTAAATGATTACGTTCAGTCCAAGTTGTTCACAAATGAGTGAAGTGAACAACCGCGGGCTGTATGTGTTCAGGGTCTCTGAATACGAGCGCTGATCTAGGATCAGTTATCCTGTCTTATTTATTACCATCTATACGATAACTGATCTTTAGAGCAGCGCTTCTACTCTTGATAATCTACATTTAGCCCCAGATACAGTATTTTTTCCAGTCCAGGTGTCCTATATAAGAGGGGTCATTACAGCTGCCGAGAGTAGGCTACTGATTGTTGGGACAGACTCAGGAAGGCGGTTGTGCTGTTTATAATCACCCGAAACTGAGAAACAAAACTATCACAACTATTTGGGCTTGTTTCAGTACTGTGTTGAGGTTGAACGTCAGAAACATTTTCAAGTGAAACTCCTCTCTGATCTCAGTTTGTCAGATTTTGTTCTTATGCACGATTATTGCCTGAGGATATTGAAAGTCATTTGCATTTGGGGTGGACATTTGGAGGAATTGATCATGTTCACCAGTAGTGTAACGTCATAGTTCCTAAGTATTGTAGCTAAGGATGTTGTCTTTGTGACCTCATGACTGAGTAAAGACCAATCTCTGTTTCCTCAGAGCACTTGACTTATGTCTGCACCCCATTCCCTATATAGTGCACTGCTTTTAACCAGGGCCAATAGGGTGCCTTTTAACCAGGGCCAATAGGGTGCCTTTTAACCAGGGCCAATAGGGTGCCTTTTAACCAGGGCCAATAGGGTGCCTTTTAACCAGGGCCAATAGGGTGCCTTTTAACCAGGGCCAATAGGGTGCCTTTTAACCAGGGCCAATAGGGTGCCTTTTAACCAGGGCCAATAGGGTGCCTTTTAACCAGGGCCAATAAGGTGCCTTTTAACCAGGGCCAATAGGGTGCCTTTTAACCAGGGCCAATAGGGACTAGGGTGCCATTTTGAAGGCATCCTTGACCTTACCTTTGACTCGACTCATCTTCTCCATCTATAGGTGTCTGCAACTCCTCCGCCATAATTCCCCCCCCCCCCCCCCCCCCAATGTTAAAAAAACAAATACGCCCCTTCTCTCTCTGTCTCTCTCTATTGCTCTCATCTTTATTTCTTGCTAAATGAAGGAAGTCATAAAAAAAAAAATCAAAATAAATTATTTCTCACCCTGACTCTCACTGACACCAATTCTGTAGTAGTAGAAAGTGGTCCACTTATTTTTCAGGGTGCTGTATTCCTGGCTGTTTTCTCTTGCCGTTGGGCCACTGCAGTCAGATCTTGAGAGGAGGCAATGACTGTGAGTAGTGTAATTGCCTATAACCCTGCCTGCCTGTGGTTAGCGCCACACTGCTGGCTGCATTATAGCACTGCGTGGGTGTAGGGTAGACGGGGGACTTGGACGGGAGCTGGGCTGGCAGGTCAGTGAGAGGACCCTTAAGTGTTTGTACTCTAGCAAAGGGGAGGCTAGTATTCACATGGCCACTTAACATAATTGTGTGTGACCCACTTAGAGAGAGAGGTGTGTATGAGCGGTCCTCCAGGCCTGCTGCAGCAGAAGTCAGTTCTCTCAGGTCCCCAGCTCTAATGAGCTGTCCTCCAGGCCTGCTGCAGCAGAAGTCAGTTCTCTCAGGTCCCCAGCTCTAATGAGCTGTCCTCCAGGCCTGCTGCAGCAGAAGTCAGTTCTCTCAGGTCCCCAGCTCTAATGAGCTGTCCTCCAGGCCTGCTGCAGCAGAAGTCAGTTCTCTCAGGTCCCCAGCTCTAATGAGCTGTCCTCCAGGCCTGCTGCAGCAGAAGTCAGTTCTCTCAGGTCCCCAGCTCTAATGAGCTGTCCTCCAGGCCTGCTGCAGCAGAAGTCAGTTCTCTCAGGCCCCCAGCTCTAATGAGCTGTCCTCCAGGCCTGCTGCAGCAGAAGTCAGTTCTCTCAGGCCCCCAGCTCTAATGAGCTGTCCTCCATGGCCTGCTGCAGCGGTAGTCAGTTCTCTCAGGTCCCCAGCTCTAATGAGCTGTCCTCCAGGCCTGCTGCAGCAGAAGTCAGTTCTCTCAGGCCCCCAGCTCTAATGAGCTGTCCTCCATGGCCTGCTGCAGCGGTAGTCAGTTCTCTCAGGCCCCCAGCTCTAATGAGCTGTCCTCCATGGCCTGCTGCAGCGGTAGTCAGTTCTCTCAGGTCCCCAGCTCTAATGAGCTGTCCTCCAGGCCTGCTGCAGCAGAAGTCAGTTCTCTCAGGTCCCCAGCTCTAATGAGCTGTCCTCCAGGCCTGCTGCAGCAGAAGTCAGTTCTCTCAGGCCCCCAGCTCTAATGAGCTGTCCTCCAGGCCTGCTGCAGCAGAAGTCAGTTCTCTCAGGTCCCCAGCTCTAATGAGCTGTCCTCCAGGCCTGCTGCAGCAGAAGTCAGTTCTCTCAGGCCCCCAGCTCTAATGAGTTAGCCGAAGTCTACGCCCTTTCGTCGGTGTTTGGTCACCTATAGGGATTCTTCAATAAAGTCTTTGTTGTCATTCAATCAGAGGCAACTGGTTTTCATGCACTTTTTTATTATTATTATCGAGAAATACTGCACCAAACAGCTTTAGTTAGATGTAAAATATGGCGACTGATCTCATCAAAAACATCTAAGAGTTATCTTAGATTCAGTAGGACTATTTCAAGGAAGTGTTTTCTAGCTACCATGTATCAACATGGACAAGCAGTGCTATTGCTACTCTTTTCTCATTTTTCGAGCGAAGATCTTTTTAAGGGAGTATGGAAGCACACACTTGTTCGTTTCGTCGAGTTTGGCTTGGCGCCAGCCGACCTGATACATGCTAACAGCTTAAGAATCATTATTTGCCCCACTGTGTGTGTGTGCCCACTAAGGGGGCAGAGGATTGTATCATAAACTGAACAGTCATCAGCTTTTAATGTCCCTTTTTACTCACTGTTATTGACCTCCTTATGCTAGTACCAAATCCCACATTTTTTGAAGGACTGTTATTTTCAATATAGAAACATTCATGACTACTATGTAAGCTGCTTGCTACATTGTTGATAGCTTTGTAATAGTAGTCTGCTGTACATTTTAATGAAGTTCTATTATATAGAAACATTCATATAATTATCATAGGCTGCTACTTTGCTGATAGCTTTGTAATGCAGTAGTTGATGTGGCTGTAATGCTATGATAACACTATCATTAACTGGGCCTAAAGAAAATTGCTGCATGGGGGTTCTGAGCTGTTGGCCGGGTTAGGGGTGCAAAGCATGGCCAGTCATAGAAAAAGGCTTATCAAAATGATCGATTATCGTGGTTTTATTGGTGGTGCCAGTGTTTCCTAGCCTCAGTGCAGTCGGCAGCTGGGAGGAGGTGCTCTAATTCTCCATGGACTTTAGTGTCCCAAAACCTTTTGGAATTAGTGCTACAGGATGCACATTTCTGTTTGAAAAAGCTAGCCTGCCGCTACCAACTACTGCTGCCCACAACTAATACCAACAACTGCTTCCACAGCAAATGCCACAACTACTAATACCAACGAATACAACTAAGTACCTACAATACATACATATTTACAAAGTACTAGTGTCAGAGCTTCTGTCTGTGCCTTCCATCTTGACAGAGGAGAATTAATTTATGTGCTAGCCTCGAGATGCTAAAGGCTTTTTCCTCCCTAAATAAAGAACCCTGGCTGAGGTGTGTTTTGAATGAATGATTAAATGTCCTTGCAGTTATTACCGTGCTTCCTTAACTCCCAGGAAGTTGTGTGTGTGCTAGACAAAATACTTTTATTTTGGCCTATACAACTGTCAAGTAACTCACAGGGCTCTAGTCAAAATCAGTGTTGAAATTAGTTACTTGTAAAGTTAATGTATATATATATATATATATATATATATATATATATATATATATATATATATATATATATATATATATATATATATATATAAAATAAATTTTATCCCCTTTTTCTTCCCAGTTTTCGTGGTATCCAATCGCTAGTAATTACTATCTTGTCTCATTGCTACAACTCCCGTACGGGCTCGGGAGAGACGAAGGTCGAAAGCCATGCGTCCTCCGAAGCACAACCCAACCAAGCCGCACTGCTTCTTAACACAGCGCACCTCCAACCCGGAAGCCAGCCGCACCAATGTGTCGGAGGAAACACCGTGTACCTGGCCCCCTTGGTTAGCGCGCACTGCGCCCAGCCCGCCACAGGAGTCGCTGGAGCGCGATGGGACAAGGAAATCCCTACCGGCCAAACCCTCCCTAACCCGGACGACGCTAGCCCAATTGTGCATCGCCCCACGGACCTCCCGGTCGCGGCCGGCTGCGACAGAGCCTGGGGGCGAACCCAGAGACTCTGGTGGCGCAGTTAGCACTGCGATGCAGTGCCCTAGACCACTGCGCCACCCGGGAGGCCCTTGAAAAGTTAATATTTATTGTTACATTTTGAATAAGATTTTACCTGTTTGAAAAGTAACATGTTATATTACTTAGTTACTTTCATGAAGAAAAACCCCCCCCGAAATCTCATCGTTTTTGTTTTGACTGTCAGAGGGAGCAAGGCGAGTTGCGCAAGTTTTAACCAAAGATCGGTTACCTTGCCCTAATTCAAACAGCGCACCTCTTTCTCGTGCGGCTGAAGCACGTCTCTGTTTTCATTTGAGCGCACCAGAGCAGTTCTTCCACTGTCTGGAGAAACGGTCAGGCATATTTAAGGTTGCGTTGGCTACCACACCACAAGTGGAGGACTTGTGTTAGAGGTCACTGTTCTACCTGAGTTCGACCCAAAACCAACAAGGAAGTCTGTTAGTGTTGTATGAAACCAATAGGTGTGTGAAGCGAAGCTCACAATCCCTCTTCATTTCTATTCAAACACTCACTCTGCAGAAATATGATTCTGATCGTAATGGACACGTTGTTTGACAAGGTAATTGTAATATTAGCCGATATGAAAAAGTAACACAACTCCAAAGTTATTTGATTACGTAACACGTTACTTTTTTTAACACGTTACCCCCAACACTGGTCAAATGTAGTGCACTATGCAGGGAAAAGGGTGTAATGTGTTCTCTTTGTGTATGTACAGTGCATTTGGAAAGTATTCAGACCCCTTCATTGTACCCCCCCCCACCATTTTGTTACGTTACAGCCTTATTCTAAAATGGATTAAATAAAAAAAATATCCTCGTTAATCTGCAGACAATACTTCCTGATGACAAAGCAAAAACAGGTTTTTAGAAATGTTTGCAAATTTATTAAGCAATAAAAACAAATCTTACATTCATAAGATTTCAGACCCGTTGCTATGAGACTCAAAATTGAGTTCAGGTGCATCCTGTTTCCATTGATCATCCTTGAGATGTTTCTACAACTATAATTGGTGTCCACCTGTTGTAAATTCAATTGATTGGACATGATTTGGAAAGGCACACACCTGTCTATATAAGGTCCCACAGTTGACCGTTCATGTCAGAGCAAAAACCAAGCCATGAGGTCGAAGGAATTGTCTGTAGAGCTCCGAGACAGGATTGTGTCGATGCACAGATCTGGGGAAGGGTACCAAAACGTTTCTGCAGCATTGAAGGTCCCCAACAACAGAGTGACTTCCATTCTTTAATGGAAGAAGTTTGGAACCACCGAGACTCTTCCTAGAGCTGGCTGCCCGGCCAAACATCAGGGGAGAAGGGCTTTGGTCAGGGAGGTGACCAAGAACCTGATGGTCACTCTGACAGAGCTCCAGATTTCTTCTGTGGAGATGGGACAACCTTCCAGAAGGACAACCATCTCTGCAGCTCTCCACCAATCAGGCCTTTATGGTAGAGTGGCCAAACAGAAGCCACTCCTCAGTAAAAGGCTTATGACAGCCCGCTTGGAGTTTGCCAAAAGACACCTAAAGGACTAAACAAGATTATTTGGTCTGATGAAACCAAGATCGAACTCTTTGTCCTGAATGTCAAGCGTCATGTTTGGAGGAAACCTGGCACCATCCTTACGGTGAAGCATGGTGGTAGCAGCATCATGCTGTGGGGATGTTTTTCAGCGACAGGGACTGGGAGACTAGTCAGGATCGAGGGAAAGATGAACGGAGCAAAGTACAGAGAGATCCTTGATGAAAACCTGCTCCAGAACGCTCAGGACCTCAGACTGGGGCGGAGGTTCAACTTCCAATAGGATAGCGACCCTCAGCACACAGCCAAGACAACGCAGGAGTAGCTTCGTGTCATGTCTCTGAATGTCCTTGAATGGCCCAGTCAGAGCCCGGACGTGAACCCGATCGAACATCTCTGGAGACGTCTCTGCATCTGTTGCCTGTTTGAGAGTTTAATAGCCTACTGATTCCGTGAGCTCAAAGCCTCACGCAACCACATTTACAAATTCTGCGGGTTTTAAATCTTTGCTATGCTGTAATAAATGTTTTACACTATTTTTCTTTAGACCAGCCTCACTGGTATTAGAATTTATTCAGTGTTTACACTTACAAATTGTCTGAATTTTTAATAACCCTCCCTTTTCCTTGATCTCCTTCTTGTTCCTTGATCGTCATTGTTGTAATAATAATAATAATCGTCATTTATCATTAGTACAGCATGCTTAGTATCGCAGCCTTGTATAACCACCATTGAGCTGTAGGCCCAAAGAGCGCATCCTGTTTAGTCTTAATACTGTAACTTAGTAAGGCCCATTATTTCAACACTTTTATATTGGCTTCTGTATCCATCATTTATTCCTTATGTTATAGACAGAAGCGTGCTACTTGGCAGACCAATCCGAACTCCTCTCTCGGGCATTTCCTGCACATCCATTATATCTGCCAATCATGGCTAATGGGAAAGGTTCCTGGCTTTTTCCGTGGTTAACCAAACTAGGCTCGTAATTTAACAATTGTATTCGTATTTACAGATGGTATACAAGTTTGTTATTAAGGCACATGAAAGGTCACATGGTCAAGAAGGGATTTCTGCCATAAAACGCATTTTGCAAAAATGTTTTACATTTAAATGCCTCTAGTAGTGATGCGGGACTTATGCCTAGTTTCCTGAAATGAGTCACATGACACACCCTGTGTGTTTTTAATAAAATCAACTATATGCGTTGACCTTGTCTGATGCTTTAAGCTTACTGTTTGATGAAATAAGACACAAATGACTCGAGGGAGCCAGAGATCTAAACATGAACCTGACCCAACCAGTCTCCTCCTGCTGGCTTTCTCAGATTCTGCCATTATTCTCCGGAAGTTACCGTAATAGGCGGCAGGAGGACCACCTTTTCTCATGTGGCATTCCAATTTATATTTTCTACCGATTTGTGTGCCAGCTATGGTTTTTATATGCACATAAAGACGCATCTCAATCATTGTCATGTGGTTAATCAAAATTCTGTCTAAATTAAAATGATAGAAACCTAAACTTTTATTGCCAAATTTCTAAAAAGATCCAACATATAAAAACTGCAGCTGGCAGGTAGAAAATATCCTGATTTAAAAAAAATAAAAAAAATAAGTAAAATATCCCTAGAAATTGCATTGGCTATGCATGGCCTGTCTGCAACGAACTTGAAACACTGTATCAACTATTTAACCTGGGTTAGACCTGAAGCTCTTTGAAACATTGTATCAACTATTTAACCTGGGTTAGACCTGAAGCTCTTTGAAACACTGTATCAACTATTTAACCTGGGTTAGACCTGAAGCTCTTTGAAACATTGTATCAACTATTTAACCTGGGTTAGACCTGAAGCTCTTTGAAACATTGTATCAACTATTTAACTTGGGTTAGACCTGAAGCTCTTTGAAACATTGTATCAACTATTTAACTTGGGTTAGACCTGAAGCTCTTTGAAACATTGTAGCAACTATTTAACCTGGGTTAGACCTGAAGCTCTTTGAAACACTGTATCAACTATTTAACCTGGGTTAGACCTGAAGCTCTTTGAAACATTGTATCAACTATTTAACCTGGGTTAGACCTGAAGCTCTTTGAAACATTGTATCAACTATTTAACTTGGGTTAGACCTGAAGCTCTTTGAAACATTGTATCAACTATTTAACTTGGGTTAGACCAAGCAAACTTACAACATTGTATAAAATATTCTGGTCCCTCAAGAGTTTTCTGTGCTTGTGAGCTCGGGACAGACACAGCTGTAGGCTATTTGTTCAAGGGATAAGAAGCAGTGTTTGACTTGGGCGGTAGTTGCTCACTGCAATTTTCCACTGCTTGAGCTCTTGTTCCTCTTACAGAATATTTGCTCAAAAGTATTGTAGAGCTCCTGCGTCTAAATATAAACAGTACAAGCACCCAAAATGAGTATTTACAGATGGCATATAAGTTTAGCACTGATAAGTAGTAATCAGGTAGGCCTATTTTATGACTTTCCAGTGGATCAGCATGACATTTTTCCCTTTCATGCTCACCCCGGCTATCCTACAATCGAAGCTTGATGCCCTCAATCTCACACAAATTATCAATGAACCTACCAGGTACAACCCCAAATCCATAAACACGGGCACCCTCATAGATATCATCTTAACCAACCTGCCCTCCCAAACCAGGATCTCAGCTATCACTGCGTCATTGCTTGCGTCTGTAATGGGTCTGCGGTCAAATGACCAACCCTCATCACTGTCAAACGCTCCCAAAACCGTTCTAATCGACCTGGCCCGGGTATCCTGGAAGGATATTGACCTCATTCCATCACTAGAAGATTCCTAGTTATTTTTAAGTGTTTCCTCACAATCTTAAATAAGCATGCCCCAGTCAAATTTAGAACCAGGAACAGATATAGCCCGTGGTTTACTCCAGACCCGACTGCCCTTGACCAGCACAAAAACATCCTGTGGCGTTCTGCATTAGCATCGAATAGCCCCCTGCGATACGCAACTTTTCAGGGTAGTTGAAGTCAGGAAAGCAAAGGCTAGCTTTTTCAAACAGACATTTGCATCCTGATGCACAATGCCAGCAAGCTGCTAGCGCAAAGGAGCCAAATAATCACCTGTTAATTGCACTTAACTAGCGCGTTCACTCTCTACTTCCTGTCGCAAGGCATTCTGGAACTTGCAGTCAAAAGCGTAATTCAATACTAACCAATTCAATTACATATGTAAATAACTGTAAAGAGATATCTTTAGATACAGCTCAATGAATTAACTTAAACATTAACTCTGTAACACATTAAAGTTACAACATCTGGACACTAAAGTCCATAGAGAATAAGAGCACCTCCTCCCAGCTGCCCACTGCTCTGAGGCTAGGAAACACTGTCACCACCGATAAATCCACGATATTCGATCATTTCAATAAGCCTTTTTCTACAGCTGGCCATGCTTTCCACCTGGCTACCCCTAGCCCGGTCAACTGCCCTGCACCCCCCCCCCCCCCCCCAGCAACTCGCCCAAGCCTCCCCCATTTCTCCTTCACCTAAATACAGATAGCTGATGTTCCGAAAGAGCGGCAACATCTGGACCCTCTTTATAAAATTTACAAGCCGAAATTGCTGCTGCTCTTATTACTAGCCTGTTCAACCTCTTTCGTATCTACTGAGACCCCCAAAGATTGGATAGCTGCTGTGGTCATCCCCCTCTTCAAAGGGGGAGACACTCAAGACCCAAACTGCTACAGACCTATATCTATCCTACCCTGCCTTTCTAAGGTCTTCGAAAACCAAGTTAACAAACAGATCACTGTACATTTCGAATCCCATCGTACCTTCTCCGCTATGCAATCTGGTTTCCGAGCTGGTCATGGGTGCACCTCAGCCACGCTCAAGATCCTAAACGATATCATAACCTCCATCGATAAGAGACAATACTGTGCGGCTGTATTCATTAACCTGTCCAAGGCTTTAGACTCTGTCAAACACCACATTCTTATCGGCAGACTCAACAGCCTTGGTTTCTCAAATGACTGCCTCGCCTGGTTCACCAACTACTTCTCTGATAGAGTTCAGTGTGTCAAATCGGAGGGCCTGTTGTCCGGACCTCTGGCAGTCTCTCTGGGTGTGCCACAGGGTTCAATTCTCGGGCCGTCTCTTTTTTTCTCTGTATACATCAATGATGTCGCTCTTGCTGCTGGTGATTCTCTGATCCATCTCTACGCAGACGACTCCATTCTGTATACTTCTGGCACTTCTTTGGACACTGTGTTAACAAACCTCCAAACGAGCTTCAATGTCATACAACACTCCTTCCGTGGCCTCCGACTGCTCTTAAATGTAAAACTAAATGTGTGCTCTTCAACCAATCGCTGTCCACACCTGCCCGCCCGTCCAGCATCACTACTCTGGACGGTTCTGACTTAGAATATGTGGACAACTACAAATACCTAGGTGTCTGGTTAGACTGTAAACTCTCCTTCCAGACTCAATAAGCATCTCCAATCCAAAATGAAATCTAGAATCGGCTTCCTATTTCGCAACAAAGCATCCTTCACTCATGATGCCAAACATACCCTCATAAAACTAACTATCTTACCGATCCTTGACTTCGGCGATGTAATTTACTAAATAGCCTCCAACACTCTACTCAACAAATTGGATGCAGTCTTATCACAGTGCCATCCGTTTTGTCACCAAAGCCCCATATACCATCCACCACTGCAACCTGTATGCTCTCGTTGGCTGGCCCTCGCTTCATATTCGTCGCCAAACCCACTGGTCTTTGCTAGGTAAAGTCTTTGCTAGGTAAAGCCCCGCCTTATCTCAGCTCACTGGTCACCATAGCAGCACCCACCCATAGCACGCGCTACAGCAGGTATATTTTACTGGTCACCCCCAAAGCCAATTCCTCCTTTGGTCGTCTTTCCTTCCAGTTCTCTGCTGCCAATGACTGGAACGAACTGCAAAAATCACTGACGCTGGAGACTCATATCTCCCCCTCTAACTTTAAGCACCAGCTGTCAGAGCAGCTCATAGATCACTGCACCTGTACATAGCCCATCTGTAAATAGCCCATCCAACTACCTCATTCCCATACTAATATTTACATTTTCTTGCTCCTTTGCACCCCATTATCTCTACTTGCACATTCATCTTCTGCACATCTATCACTCCAGTCTCTATCACTCCAGTGTTCAATTGCTAAATTGTAATTATTTCGCCACTATGGCCTATTTTTTGCCTTACCTCCCTTATCTTACCTCATTTGCACACACTGTGTGTATATATATATACTTTTTCCCCCTATTGTGTTATTGAGTGTATGTTTTGTTTATCCCATGTGTAACTGTTGTTTTTATCGCACTGCTTTGCTTTATCTTGGCCAGGTCGCAGTTGTAAGTGAGAACTTGTTCTCAACTAGCCTACCTGCTTAAATAAAGGTGTGAAAAAAATAATGGGTTATTGAAAGGTGTCTGTGTGTGCTTGAAAGATCGTTCAAATATTTTATGTTACTGTTGTAATTATCAATGGATGTAAAAACAGACTTTGTTGGGATAAAGGAACAATGAGCTCCGCAGGTCATTGGTGGTGGTGCGTTAAACCAATCAGAAATACTGTGAGATTGGCCAGGTAGCCTATAGGCCTGCTTCTATGTGTAGTCGGGCCAGGTAGCCTATAGGCCTGCTTCTATGTGTAAGCGGGGCCAGGTAGCCTACAGGCCTGCTTCTATGCGTAAGCAGGGCCAGGTAGCCTATAGATCTGCTTCTATGCGTAAGCAGGGCCAGGTAGCCTATAGACCTGCTTCTATGCGTAAGCAGGGGCAGGTAGCCTATAGGCCTGCTTCTATGTGTAATCAGGCCAGGTAGCCAAAAGGCCTGCTTCTATGTGTAAGCAGGGCCAGGTAGCCTATAGACCTGCTTCTATGTGTAAGCAGGGCCAGGTAGCCTATAGGCCTGCTTCTATGTGTAAGCGGGGCCAGGTAGCCTATAGGCCTGCTTCTATGTGTAAGCGGGGCCAGGTAGCCTACAGGCCTGCTTCTATGTGTAATCGGGCCAGGTAGCCTACAGGCCTGCTTCTATGTGTAAGCAGGGCCAGGTAGCCTATAGGCCTGCATCTATGTGTAAGCAGGGCCAGGTAGCCTATAGGCCTGCTTCTATGTGTAAGCAGGGCCAGGTAGCCTATAGGCCTGCTTCTATGTGTAAGCAGGGCCAGGTAGCCTATAGGCCTGCTTCTATGTGTAAGCAGGGCCAGGTAGCCTATAGGCCTGCTTCTATGTGTAAGCAGGGCCAGGTAGCCTATAGGCCTGCTTCTATGTGTAAGCAGGGCCAGGTAGCCTATAGACCTGCTTCTATGTGTAAGCAGGGCCAGGTAGCCTATAGACCTGCTTCTATGTGTAAGCAGGGCCAGGTAGCCTATAGGCCTGCTTCTATGTGTAAGCGGGGCCAGGTAGCCTATAGGCCTGCTTCTATGTGTAAGCGGGGCCAGGTAGCCTACAGGCCTGCTTCTATGTGTAAGCAGGGCCAGGTAGCCTATAGGCCTGCATCTATGTGTAAGCAGGGCCAGGTAGCCTACAGGCCTGCTTCTATGTGTAAGCAGGGCCAGGTAGCCTATAGGCCTGCTTCTATGTGTAAGCAGGGCCAGGTAGCCTACAGGCCTGCTTCTATGTGTAATCAGGTGCGTGTCCTTACTCAAAGTCGACAGGAGCGCTCCAAACACAAGATAATGACTCAATTGAATTGACAAAACTCATAAATGGAATGAAATTAACTTGTTTTTCACTAGTGTAGCAGCATAGGTTGTGCGCTCTGCAAACAAAGTGTCCACTCTGAAAAGGAGGATGTAAGACTGGAATAATAATACTGAATGCGTTAAAATAAGTGACCATAACCAAAGCAACGAACATTGTGGATGAGAAGGCTAAATGTACTACTGGTGATTATGTGTAATGGGGAAAGTGATAGACACTAACGATCAAATGCAAACGATTCACACAATGAAGTTATGAAACAATGAATGTGCACAAATTGGTGGGAAGAGAGAAGTGCATTGTACATCTGGGTGCTGCGTGGTCAATTCGACTTCTGCGTTGGCCGTGCAGTATTTACAGTGATGCAGAATTCAGGGCATTAATACAATCTTGCGTTTCGGCAGAGCAGCACAGAGCTGTTGTGAAGAAATTTAGGAAGTGAGTTTGTGTTTTATACAGGATGTGCCTACCCGCCTACCGTCAACCAATCTTGTCAACGGGGAGCTATACAGAGCCCGCCGCATTGTTACACCATTAAGGAGGGGCTTGGCACCTCGTTCGATTTGGCCTCCGCATGACTCCGGAAGCTCTGCGATATTGTCACACCCGCCCATATGGAGCTTCCGACGTAAAGTATTAGTCTAGGCCTCCGCAATGGATTTGTTCACTGAGATGGGCGCCTGTGTGTGTGTGTGTGTGTGTGTGTGTGTATGTTATGTGTGTGTGTGTGTGTGTGTGTGTGTGTGTGTGTGTGTATGTTATGTGTGTGCTACTGCTCGACTATAATCTTGGTCGATCAACAGCTTATCAACCAAGCAGTCGACTAATTGCGGTCTTCCCTACTATAAAGGGTACTACTGTAGACCAGGGTCCGTAGGGTCCTATGTAGGGGATAGGGTGCCATTTGTTACTTATTATTTTTGCGTTCGGGGAAACTTTAATGTGCTGCGAGTCAAAAGCCTTTTTTATTTGTTAAGAGCGGCGTCTGTCAAAGGACATGCACAGCGGTAGTGTTTCTAGGCTCACGTCTTTGTGAATGGTTTCCGTCCGTACGTCCGTACCATCATTGTGATGACTGTCCGTTGTGTTCCAGGAGCTTGGAGTGCCTGGTCGCTGTTGTGAATGGTTTCCGTCCGTACGTCCGTGCCATCGTTGTGATGACTGTCCGTTGTGTTCCAGGAGCTTGGAGTGCCTGGTCGGTGTTGTGAATGGTTTCCGTCCGTACGTCCGTGCCATCGTTGTGATGACTGTCCGTTGTGTTCCAGGAGCTTGGAGTGCCTGGTCGGTGTTGTGAATGGTTTCCGTCCGTACGTCCGTACCATCGTTGTGATGACTGTCCGTTGTGTTCCAGGAGCTTGGTGTGCCTGGTCGGTGTTGTGAATGGTTTCCGTCCGTACGTCCGTGCCATCGTTGTGATGACTGTCCGTTGTGTTCCAGGAGCTTGGAGTGCCTGGTCGGTGTTGTGAATGGTTTCCGTCCGTGCCATCGTTGTGATGACTGTCCGTTGTGTTCCAGGAGCTTGGAGTGCCTGGTCGGTGTTGTGAATGGTTTCCGTCCGTACGTCCGTGCCATCGTTGTGATGACTGTCCGTTGTGTTCCAGGAGCTTGGAGTGCCTGGTCGGTGTTGTGAATGGTTTCCGTCCGTACGTCCGTGCCATCGTTGTGATGACTGTTCTTTGTGTTCCAGGAGCTTGGAGTGCCTGGTCGGTGTTGTGAATGGTTTCCGTCCGTACGTCCGTACCATCGTTGTGATGACTGTCCGTTGTGTTCCAGGAGCTTGGAGTGCCTGGTCGGTGTTGTGAATGGATTCCGTACGTCCGTACCATCGTTGTGATAACTGTCCGTTGTGTTCCAGGAACTTGGAGTGCCTGGTCGCTGTTGTGAATGGTTTCCGTCCGTACGTCCGTACCATCATTGTGATGACTGTCCGTTGTGTTCCAGGAGCTTGGAGTGCCTGGTCGGTGTTGTGAATGAGGGAGTCATGGCAGACCACACCCCCCCACTGGAGTCCGGCCAGATACTCAGCCCCGACCTCCCGCTCCTCGCCTCGCCTCCCCCTGCCATGGTCAACGGAGAGGGACCCCAGCAGGTACGGCCACATTCTATTACATTCTATAATGTGTAGGCCCTGAATACTGGACCCCAGCTGGTACTGTCACATTCTATTATATTCTATAATTTGTAGGCCCTGAATACTGGACCCCAGCTGGTACTGTCACATTCTATAATGTGTAGGCCCTGAATACTGGACCCCAGCTGGTACTGTCACATTCTATTATATTCTATAATGTGTAGGCCCTGAATACTGGACCCCAGCTGGTACTGTCACATTCTATTACATTCTATAATGTGTAGGCCCTGAATACTGGACCCCAGCTGGTACTGTCACATTCTATTATATTCTATAATGTGTAGGCCCTGAATACTGGACCCCAGCTGGTATTGTCACATTCTATTATATTCTATAATGTGTAGGCCCTGAATACTGGACCCCAGCAGGTACTGTTACATTCTATAATGTGTAGGCCCTGAATACTGGACCCCAGCAGGTACGGTCACATTCTATTATATTCTATAATGTGTAGGCCCTGAATACTGGACCCCAGCTGGTACGGTCACATTCTATAATGTGTAGGCCCTGAATACTGGGCCCCAGCTGGTACTGTCACATTCTATTCTATAATGTGTAGGCCCTGAATACTGGACCCCAGCAGGTACTGTCACATTCTATTACATTCTATAATGTGTAGGCCCTGAATACTGGGCCCCAGCTGGTACTGTTACATTCTATAATGTGTAGGCCCTGAATACTGGACCCCAGCTGGTACTGTTACATTCTATAATGTGTAGGCCCTGAATACTGGACCCCAGCAGGTACGGTCACATTCTATTATATTCTATAATGTGTAGGCCCTGAATACTGGGCCCCAGCTGGTACTGTCACATTCTATTCTATAATGTGTAGGCCCTGAATACTGGGCCCCAGCAGGTACTGTCACATTCTATTATATTCTATAATGTGTAGGCCCTGAATACTGGGCCCCAGCTGGTACTGTCACATTCTATTCCAAAATGTGTAGGCCCTGAATACTGGACCCCAGCAGGTACTGTCACATTCTATTATATTCTATAATGTGTAGGCCCTGAATACTGGACCCCAGCTGGTACTGTCACATTCTAGTACATTCTATAATGTGTAGGCCCTGAATACTGGACCCCAGCAGGTACTATTATATTCTATAATGTGTAGGCCCTGAATACTGGACCCCAGCTGGTACTGTCACATTCTATTCTATAATGTGTAGGCCCTGAATACTGGGCCCCAGCAGGTACTGTCACATTCTATTATATTCTATAATGTGTAGGCCCTGAATACTGGACCCCAGCTGGTACGGTCACATTCTATTACATTCTATAATGTGTAGGCCCTGAATACTGGACCCCAGCTGGTACTGTCACATTCTATTATATTCTATAATGTGTAGGCCCTGAATACTGGACCCCAGCAGGTACTGTCACATTCTGTTACATTCTATAATGTGTAGGCCCTGAATACTGGACCCCAGCTGGTACTGTCACATTCTATTCTATAATGTGTAGTCCCTGAATACTGGACCCCAGCTGGTACTGTGATAGAGTAGAGATGTACTATCTATAGTTGTGTTTTAACTGGACTTAGGATGTGTCCCTCTGAACTCTCGAGGTTGTAAAACTTGTACCTATGTTTACTGCCTGGGCTTGTTTAGGGAACTAAACCTTGGCTGTGTTAATCCCCTTCTGACACTTGAGCTGTAGGTATAATACCACTGTAATGTTTTCCTAAAAGCTTTCATAAACCTTGATCTCTCTGTAACGTTAGTTATAGTGATCGTTAGTACTGTAATAGTGATCGTTAGTACTAGTAATAGTGATCGTTAGTACTAGTAATTGTGATCGTTAGTACTAGTAATAGTGATCGTTAGTACTAGTAATAGTGATCGTTAGTACTAGTAATAGTGATCGTTAGTACTAGTAATAGTGATCGTTAGTACTAGTAATAGTGATCGTTAGTACTAGTAATAGTGATCGTTAGTACTAGTAATAGTGATCGTTAGTACTAGTAATAGTGATCGTTAGTACTAGTAATAGTGATAGTTAGTACTAGTAATAGTTAGTACTAGTAATAGTGTTTGTTCGTACTAATAGTGATCACAAAGTGCTGTACAGAAACCCAGCCTAAAACCCCAAACAGCAAGCAATGCAGATGTAGAAGCACGGTGGCTAGGAAAAACTCCCTAGAAAGGCAGGAACCTAGGAAGAAACCTAGAGAGGAACCAGGCTATGAGGGGTGGCCAGTCTTCTTCCGGCTGTGCCGGTAGAGATTATAACAGTACATGGCCAAGATGTTCAAACGTTCATATATGACCAGCAGGGTCAGATGAAAATAATCACAGTGGTTGTAAAGGGTGGAACAGGTCAGCACCTCAGGAGTAAATGTCAGTTGGCTTTTCATAGCCGATCATTCAGAGTTAGAGACAGCAGGTGCGGTAGAGAGAGAGTCCAAAACAGCAGATCCGGGACAAGGTAGCACATCTGGTGACCAGGTCAGGGTTCCTTAGCCGCAGGCAGAACAGTTGAAACTGGAGCAGCAGCAAGACCAGGTGGGCTGGGGACAGCAAGGAGTCATCAGGCCAGGTAGTCCTGAGGCATGGTCCTGTGGGGGAGGGGCGGGTCCAACTCAAGGTGTCATTTAAACTTAATACATTAACTCAGCAAAAAAAGAAACATCCTCTCACTGTCAACTGTGTTTATTTTCAGCAAACTTAACGTGTAAATATTTGTATGACCATAACAAGATTCAACAACTGAGACATAAACTGAACAAGTTCCACTGACGTGTGACTAACAGAAATGGAATAATGTGTCCCTGAACAAAGGGTTAAAATCAAAAGTAACTGGTGTGGCCACCAGCTGCATTAAGTACTGCATTTTTCCTCATGAACTGCAACAGATTTGCCAGTTCTTGCTGTGAAATGTTACCCCACTGTTCCAACAAGGCACCTGCAAGTTCCCGGACATTTTTTATTTTTATTTCACCTTTATTTAACCAGGTAGGCTAGTTGAGAACAAGTTCTCATTTGCAACTGCGACCTGGCCAAGATAAAGCATAGCAGTGTGAACAGACAACAACACAGAGTTACACATGGAGTAAACAATAAACAAGTCAATAACATGGTAGAAAAAAAAGAGAATCTATATACAATGTGTGCAAAAGGCATGAGGTAGGCAATAAATCGAGTAATTACAATTTAGCAGATTAACACTGGAGTGATAAATCATCAGATGATCATGTGCAAGAAGAGATACTGGTGTGCAAAATAGCAGAAAAGTAAATAAATAAAAGCAGTATGGGGGGTGAGGTAGGTAAATTGGGTGGGTAGTTTACAGATGGACTATGTACAGCTGCAGCGATCGGTTAGCTGCTCGGATAGCAGATTTTTAAAGTTGTTGAGGGAGATAAAAGTCTCCAACTTCAGAGATTTTTGCAATTCGTTCCAGTCGCAGGCAGCAGAGAACTGGAAGGAAAGGCGTCCAAATTAGGTTTTGGCTTTAGGGATGATCAGTGAGATACACCTGCTGGAGCGCGTGCTACGGGTGGGTGTAGCCATCGTGACCAGTGAACTGAGATAAGGCGGCACTTTACCTAGCATAGCCTTGTAGATGACCTGGAGCCAGTGGGTCTGACGACGAACATGTAGCGAGGGCCAGCCGACTAGGGCATACAGGTCGCAGTGGTGGGTCGTATAAGGTGCTTTAGTAACAAAACGGATGGCACTGTGATAAACTGCATCCAGTTTGCTGAGTAGAGTATTGGAAGCTATTTTGTAGATGACATCGCCGAAGTCGTGGATCGGTAGGATAGTCAGTTTTACTAGGGTAAGTTTGGCGGCGTGAGTGAAGGAGGCTTTGTTGCGGAATAGAAAGCCGACTCTAGATTTGATTTTGGATTGGAGATGTTTGATATGAGTCTGGAAGGAGAGTTTGCAGTCTAGCCAGACACCTAGGTACTTATAGATGTCCACATATTCTATGTCGGAACCGTCCAGGGTGGTGATGCTAGTCGGGCGTGCGGGTGCAGGCAGCGAATGGTTGAAAAGCATGCATTTGGTTTTACTAGCGTTTAAGAGCAGTTGGAGGCCACGGAAGGAGTGTTGTATGGCATTGAAGCTCGTTTGGAGGGTTAGATAGCACAGTGTCCAAGGAAGGGCCGGAAGTATACAGAATGGTGTCGTCTGCATAGAGGTGGATCAGGGAATCGCCCGCAGCAAGAGCAACATCATTGATGTATACAGAGAAAAGAGTCGGCCCGAGAATTGAACCCTGTGGTACCCCCACAGAGACTGCCAGAGGACCGGACAATATGCCCTCCGATTTGACACACTGAACTCTGTCTGCAAAGTTGTTGGTGAACCAGGCAAGGCAGTCATTAGAAAAACCGAGGCTACTGAGTCTGCCGATAAGAATATGGTGATTGACAGAGTCGAAAGCCTTGGCCAGGTCGATGAAGACGGCTGCACAGTAATGTCTTTTATCGATGGCGGTTATGACATCGTTTAGTACCTTGAGCGTGGCTGAGGTGCACCCGTGACCGGCTCGGAAACCGGATTGCACAGCGGAGAAGGTACGGTGGGATTCGAGATGGTCAGTGATCTGTTTGTTGACTTGGCTTTCGAAGACCTTAGATAGGCAGGGCAGGATGGATATAGGTCTGTAACAGTTTGGGTCCAGGGTGTCTCCCCCTTTGAAGAGGGGGATGACCGCGGCAGCTTTCCAATCCTTGGGGATCTCAGATGATACGAAGGAGAGGTTGAACAGGCTGGTAATAGGTAGTGCGACAATGGCGGCGGACAGTTTCAGAAATAGGGGTCCAGATTGTCAAGCCCAGCTGATTTGTATGGGTCCAGGTTTTCCAGCTCTTTCAGAACATCTGCTATCTGGATATGGGTAAAGGAGAAGCTGGGGAGGCTTGGGCGAGTAGCAGCGGGGAGGGGGCGGGGCTGTTGGCCAAGGTTGGAGTCGCCAGGAGGAAGGCATGGCCAGCCATTGAGAAATGTTTGTTGAAGTTTTCGATTATCACGGACTTATCAGTGGTGACCGTGTTACCTAGCCTCAGTGAAGTGGGCAGCTGGGAGGAGGTGCTCTTGTTTTCCATGGACTTTACAGTGTCCCAGAACTTTTTGGATGCAAATTTCTGCTTGAAAAAGCTGGCCTTTGCTTTCCTGACTGACTGCGTGTATTGGTTCCTGATTTCCCTGAACAGTTGCATATCGCGGGGGCTCTCTGATGCTATTGCAGTTCGCCACAGGATGTTTTTGTGCTGGTCGAGGGCAGTCAGGTCTGGAGTGAACCAAGGGCTATATCTGTTCTTGGTTCTGCATTTTTTGAACGGAGCATGCTTGTCTAATATGGTGAGGAAGTAACTTTTAAAGAATGACCAGGCATCCTCAACTGACGGGATGAGGTCAATATCCTTCCAGGGTACCCGGGCCAGGTCGATTAGAAAGGCCTGCTCGCAGAAGTGTTTTAGGGAGCGTTTGACAGTGATGAGGGGTGGTCGTTTGGCCACGGATCCGTGGCGGATACAGGCAATGAGGCAGTGATCGCTGAGATCTTGATTGAAGACAGCAGAGGTGTATTTGGAGGGCAAGTTGGTCAGGATAATGTCTATTAGGGTGCCCATGTTTACGGATTTAGGGTTGTACCTGGTGGGTTCCTTGATGATTTGAGTGAGATTGAGGGCATCAAGCTTAGATTGTAGGACTGCCGGGGTGTTAAGCATATCCCAGTTTAGGTCACCTAACAGAACAAACTCTGAAGCTAGATGGGGAGCGATCAATTCACAGACGGTGTCCAGGGCACAGCTGGGAGCTGAGGGGGGTCGGTAGCAGGCGGCAACAGTGAGAGACTTATTTCTGGAGAGATTAATTTTTAAAATTAGAAGTTCAAACTGTTTGGGCATAGACCTGGAGAGTATGACAGAACTTTGCAGGCTATCTCTGCAGTAGATTGCAACTCCTCCCCCTTTGGCAGTTCTATCTTGACGGAAAGTGTTATAGTTGGGTATGGAAATCTCTGAATTTTTGGTGGCCTTCCTAAGCCAGGATTCGGACACGGCAAGGACATCAGGGTTGGCAGAGTGTGCTAAAGCGGTGAGTAAGGCAAACTTAGGGAGGAGGCTTCTGATGTTGACATGCATGAGGCCAAGGCTTTTTCGATCACAGAAGTCAACAAATGAGGGTGACTGGGGACATGCAGGGCCTGGGTTAACCTCCACATCACCCGAGGAACAGAGGAGTAGTAGGATGAGGGTGCGGCTAAAGGCTATCAAAACTGGTCGCCTAGAGCGTTGGGGACAAGGAATAAAAGGAGCAGATTTATGGGCGTGGTAGAATAGATTCAGACCAGGGTATGGTGGGGCACGGGTACAGCGGAGGCAAGCCCAGGCACTGGGTGATGATAAGAGAGGTTGTATCTCTGGACATGCTGGTCTCAATGGGTGAGGTCACCGCATGTGTGGGGGGTGGGACAAAGGAGGTATCAGAGGTACGGAGAGTGGAACTACGGGGTCCATTGCAAACCAAAACAATGATAACTAGCCTGAACAACAGTATGCAAGGCATATTGATATTTGAGAAAGACATACAATAAGGCATAAAGTGATTGCAGGTCTTGATTGGGAGAGCTAGCTAAAACAACAGGTGAGATAACAGCAGCTAGTCAGCTAACACAGCAACAGCAGGTAAAAATGGCGACGACTAGGCAGAGAGGGTCGGATTAACTACACACAGATCCTGAGTTAAAGCACAGAGCCGACAGATAAAACACAAATAAACGGAATGGAGTACCGTGAATTAATGGACAGTCAAGCAGGCATCAGCTATGTAGCCAAGTGATCATAGTGTCCAGGGGGCAGCCGTAGATGGAGCAGTGAGGCCTCCACTAAGCTAGCCCGCGGCGTTTAAAGTTAGTAGCCCGGGGGGTGGTCTGCTCAGACGGAGGGGGTCTGCTCAGACGGAGGCCGGTTGAGGGCACAGCGGATGGGGTATTCGTCTGCAGACCAGGCGTGGTCGTGTCGACAGAGAATCCAAGCCGGATGGCGATGGCGAAAGAGAGGTTGTGAATTGTCAAATTGTGTTTGCTAACTGGTGCTAGCTTCGTGATTCAGACAGCTAGTCATGGGTAGCAAGCTAGCAGAAGATGGAGGTCTGTTTTTAGCCACGCCGTGAATTTCCGTCGGTAGATTAGTGGGGTTCCGTGTGGTAGAGGGGACCAATCCAATTGTCAAAATAGTTATAGTGGCCTAAGAAGATTGTTCGATAGACCTGTTCAGATAGCAGCCGATATGCTCAAGACAGCTAACGATTAGCGGGCCGCAGTTAGCATATGGGCGTTCAGGTTACGTCGCGATGGAGGGGCCAGTTGAATAACTCCCTCGGGCAGATAACGTCGGTATCCCAGTCGTGAAGGCCCGGTGGGGCTCCGCAACGGCAGTAAAACGGGTCCGGATAGGTGATTGTAGCCCAGGAGTGGCTGATGGAACTCTTCAGCTGGCTAGCTCCGGGATAATTGGTGTTTGCTCCGGAATTGATGTTAGCCAATAGTCACTCGGATAGCAGCTAGTTAGCTGCAAGATCCAGGTGTAAATGTCCAGAGCTTGAGGTAAAAATCCGGGGATATGGAGAGAAAATAGGTCTGGTATGCTCTGGTCTGAATAGTTTTCCGAGCTAAAGGATAGCTGATGAGCGCTATCTGTGGTTAGCTGAACTACTAACGTTAGCTTGTGGCTAACTTCTGGCTAGCTTCTGTTGTAGATTTCGGATACGAGGTGAATAATACTTTTGAGGAAAAAAAAACAGATCCGCACCACACTTGGTGAGGTGGGTTGCAGGAGAGTGTTTTGAAGTTGAGTTTTTAAGAAGAAAAAAAATATATATAAAAAGATATGCGAAGAAAAATATATAAAATATATATACACGGGACAAGACGAGGACAAAGGACGTCTTACTGCTACGCCATCTTGGATTTGATGGGGGGGAATTTCTGGGGGGAATGGCCCTAGCCCTCACCCTCCGATCCAACATGTCCCAGACGTGCTCAATGGGATTGAGATCCGGGCTCGTCGCTGGCCATTGCAGAACACTGACATTCCTGTCTTGCAGGAAATCACTCACAGAACGAGCAGTATGGCTGGTGGCATTGTCATGCTGGAGGGTCATGCCAGGATGAGCCTGCAGGAAGGGTACCACATGAGGGAGGAGGATGTCTTCCCTGTAACGCACAGCCTTGAGATTGCCTGCAATGGACAACAAGCTCAGTCCGATGATGCTGTGACACACCGCCCCAGACCATGACGGACCCTCCACCTCCAAATCAATCCCGCTCCAGAGTACAGGCCTCGGTGTAACACTCATTCCTTCGACGATAAATGCGAATCCGACCATCACCCCTGGTGAGACAAAACCGAGTCTCGTCAGTGAAGAGCACTTTTTGCCGGTCCTGTCTGGTCCAGCGACTGTGGGTTTGTGCCCATAGGCGACGTTGTTGCCGGTGATGTCTGGTGAGGACCTGCCTTACAACAGGCCTACAAGCCCTCAGTCCAGCCTCTCTCAGCCTATTGCGGACAGTCTGAGCACTGATGGAGGGATTGTGCGTTCCTGGTGTAACTCGGGCAGTTGTTGTTGCCATCCTGTACCTGTCCCGCAGGTGTGATGTTCGGATATACCGATCCTGTGCAGGTGTTGTTTTACGTGGTCTGCCACTGTGAGGGTGATCAGCTGTCCGTCCTGTCTCCCTGTAGCGCTGTCTTAGGCGTCTCACAGTACGGACATTGCAATTTATTGCCCTGGCCACATCTGCAGTCCTCATGCGTCCTTGCAGCATGCCTAAGGTACGTTCACGCAGATGAGCAGGGACCCTAGGCATCTTTCTTTTGGTGTTTTTCAGAGTCAGTAGAAAGGCCCCTTGTGTCCTAAGTTTTCATAACTGTGACCTTAATTACCTACCGTCTGTAAGCTGTTAGTGTCTTAACGACCGTTCCACAGGTGCATGTTCATTAATTGTTTATGGTTCATTGAACAAGCATGGGAAACAGTGTTTAAACCCTTTACAATGAAGATCTGTGAAGTTATTTGAATTTTTACGAATTATCGTTGAAAGACAGGGTCATGAAAAAGGGACGTTTCTTTTTTTGCTGCATTTTTATTTTCACTTGATCCCTCCCCTTGTTCTGTAAAATAAATCGAACACCCTCCACCTCATAGAATTAACTCAATAACGTTTACGACCACAATTTAACAACTGTAACTACCCTATGTTTGTAAAAGTGGGTATGGAATTTTGCCACTTCAGCTTGCTTTTGTGGCGTGTTCGATGGCACGCAGTCCACCACAGACGAGCTCACTCTGCTTGCCTCTGGTCGATGGCACGCAGTCCACCACAGACGAGCTCACTCTGCTTGCCTCTGGTCGGTGGCACGCAGTCCACCACAGACGAGCTCACTCTGCTTGCCTCTGGTCGATGGCACGCAGTCCACCACAGACGAGCTCACTCTGCTTGCCTCTGGTCGGTGGCACGCAGTCCACCACAGACGAGCTCACTCTGCTTGCCTCTGGTCGATGGCACGCAGTCCACCACAGACAAGCTCACTCTGCTTGCCTCTGGTCGATGGCTATCAGTCCACCACAGACAAGCTCACTCTGCTTGCCTCTTGTCGATGGCACGCAGTCCACCACAGACAAGCTCACTCTGCTTGCCTCTGGTCGATGGCACGCAGTCCACCACAGACAAGCTCACTCTGCTTGCCTCTTGTCGATGGCACGCAGTCCACCACAGACAAGCTCACTCTGCTTGCCTCTTGTCGATGGCACGCAGTCCACCACAGACAAGCTCACTCTGCTTGCCTCTTGTCGATGGCACGCAGTCCACCACAGACAAGCTCACTCTGCTTGCCTCTGGTCGATGGCACGCAGTCCACCACAGACAAGCTCGCTCTGCTTGCCTCTTTAATAATTCACAATCGGAGCCGGTTGCAGAAAATAATCAGCTAGGGGAGAATCAGATTTGCAACTTTTTGATGCCATATTTTTTTTTTGTTTAAAATATATGCCAAACATTTTCCACCAACAGGTTTCTATGCCAATGCACCACACAACCAATAAACAAAACGTCTTTAGGCACTTAAATATCATGGTTTGTGTTTTCAACTCCACAATCAATCGACTATGTCAATCTGGACAAACAGAAAACACATGCCTCCCTACCTGGTAGTCTTACCCAGTATAGAAGTCTTGGCTTGACAATCTGGACAAACAGAAAACACATGCCTCCCTACCTGGTAGTCTTACCCAGTATAGAAGGCTTGGCTTGACAATCTCTGAATGTCATTCAACTTTTTCGTGTTTTGTAACGGATGTCTCTCTCCGTTAATCAAATTGCCGCTGCGCGGTTTGATTTTATTTGTCAGTTTAAAAAAAAAAAAATTCTTACAGTTGAAGTCGGAAGTTTACATACACTTAGGTTGGTGTCATTTAAACTCGTTTTTCAACCACTCCACAAATTTCTTGTTAACCAACTATAGCTTTGGCAAGTTGTTTAGGACATCTACTTTGTGCATGACACAAGTCGTTTTTCCCAAAATTGTTTACAGACAGATTATTTCACTTTATAATTCACTGTATCACAATTCCAGTGGGTCAGAAGTTTACATACACTAAGTTGACTGTGCCTTTAAACAGCTTGGAAAATTCCAGAAAATGATGTCATGGCTTTAGAAGCTTCTGATAGGCTAATTGACATCATTTGAGTCAATTGGAGGTGTACCTGTGGATGTATTTTAAGGTCTACCTTCAAACTCAGTGCCTCTTTGCTTGACATCATGGGAAAATCAAAAGAAATCAGCTAAGACCTCAGAAAATAATTTGTAGACCCTTCATCCTTGGGAGCAATTTCCAAACGCCTGAAGGTACCACGTTCATCTGTACAAACAATAGTATGCAAGTTTAAACACCATGGGACCACGCAGCCGTCATACCGCTCAGGAAGGAGACGTGTTCTGTCACTTAGAGATGAACGTACTTTGGTGCAAAAAGTGCAAATCAATCCCAGAACAACAGCAAAAGACCTTGTGAAGATGCTGGAGGAAACAGGTACAAAAGTATATTTTTCCACAGTAAAACAAGTCCTATATTGACATAACCTGAAAGGCCGCTCAGCAAGGAAGAAGCCACTGCTCCAAAATCGCCATAAAAATAGCCAGACTACGGTTTGCAACTGCACATGGGGACAAAGATCGTACTTTTTGGAGAAATGTCCTCTGGTCTGATGAAACAAAAATGGAACTGTTTGGGCATAATGACCATTGTTATGTTTGGAGGAAAAAGGGGGATGCTTGCAAGCCGAAGAACACCATCCCAACCGTGAAGCATGGGGGTGGCAGCATCATGTTGTGGGGGTGCTTTGCTGCAGGAGGGACTGGTCCACTTCACAAAATAGATGGCATCATGAGGCAGGAAAATGATGTGGATATATTGAAGCAACATCTCAAGATATCAGTCAGGAAGTTAAAGCTTGGTTGCACATGGGTCTTCCAAATGGACAATGACCCCAAGCATACTTCCAAAGTTGTGGCAAAATGGCAATGCTACCAAATACCAATTGAATGCATGTAAGCTTCTGACCCACTGGGAATGTGATGAAAGAAATAAAAGCTGAAATAAATCATTCTCTCTACTATTATTCTGATATTTCACATTGTTAAAATAAAGTAGGGCTCCTAACTGACCTAAAACAGAGAATTTTTACTAGAAATAAATGTCAGGAATTGTGAAAAACTGAGTTTAAAATGTATTTCGCTAAGGTGTATGTAAACTTCCGTCTTCAACTGTACACACACATAATTTTAAGTAATATTGCACAATAAAATCAGACTTATTTCCATAGTGGTCGCTATGATACAGTGATATAAGGACTACGTGTGTGTGTGTAATTTACATATCTCCATCTGGCTTTCAGGGGTCATCTTATATATATTTTTAAATTATAAATTCAGTGCAGTTATTAGCCTTGATATTTAGCTAATGAATGATAGGCTATGCATAAGCGTGTTACTTTCTCTTGCACAATTCACATTTGGCCTTTCTCCTTTAAAAAAAAACCAACGTGTTTGCTCTTGGAGAAGTAGGAAAAGCAAGACTAGAATAGCTTGCTGGAAAAACATATTTTTTTTTTTAGCATTTCTTATACTAATAGACTTGGAAGAGGGAAGCAAGCTCTTGTTTGCTGAATGTTAAATACAGAAGCCCATAGAACTCATGGCCACAGCCGTGGAGCCTGAAAGAAGAGAGAACGCAGGATGGCGGTAGGCTATATAGCTGTTTATATGTTCAGACTTGTCGCCATTCAATCTTCACAAAGAGACTAGAAAGCCATCTGCATCTTATTCTAGTCCTATATTATTCAAGCGTGTCATTACAATGATGATGATCAGGACAACAAAACATTTCAGTTAACTGTTGGAAGCGAGGAAGGAGTGAATCGACAATAGAGGACGGAGCCGGGCACGTCGTACAACACGAAGGGAAATATTATAAAAGGTGCGCATGAGTCAGCCTACTAATTATGCAAATTATATTTCAAAATCTAATTGGCTAGCCTATTCGATGACCGGCTTGATAAGTCATCTGTAGTCCCTAATTGGCTAGCCTATAATTAACTTTGTGTAACGGGTGACGCTCTCCTCATCCTCGGAAGAGGTGAGGAGAGAAGGATCTTCAGACCAAAACGCAGGCTCAGGGAAATAAGCCATCTTTATTATAAATTACGATGGCACACGAAACGAAACAAAACACTTTCCAAACTACAAAATAACAAAACGACGTTGACGAGACCTGAACATAAACTTACATAACTAAACATAAACTTACGTACAGGTAACAGACGACATCGAAACGAAAACGAAACAAACAAACGCTACAGTCCTATGTGGTACGAACATAACATACGGACACAGGAGACAATCACCCACAAACAAACAGTGAGAATGCCCTACCTAAATATGACTCTTAATTAGAGGCAAACGCAAACCACCTGCCTCTAATCAAGAGCCATACCAGGCAAACCAAAACCAACATAGAAACAGATAACATAGAATGCCCACCCAACCTCACGTCCTGACCAACTAACACACAAAAACTAACATAAATAGGTCAGGAACGTGACACTTTGTTAGACTGCGTGTCCTGCACCAGCATCACAAGTTTTCTCCCAGGTTCATGGTTTGAAACGAGGTGCATAATTCCAGTCTGTATAATATACACTGCTCAAAAAAATAAAGGGAACACTTAAACAACACAATGTAACTCCAAGTCAATCATACTTCTGTGAAATCAAACTGTACACTTAGGAAGCAACACTGATTGACAATACATTTCACATGCTGTTGTGCAAATGGAATAGACAAAAGGTGGAAATTATAGGCAATTAGCAAGACACCCCCAATAAAGGAGTGATTCTGCAGGTGGTGACCACAGACCACTTCTCAGTTCCTATGCTTCCTGGCTGATGTTTTGGTCACTTTTGAATGCTGGCGGTGCTCTCACTCTAGTGGTAGCATGAGACAGAGTCTACAACCCACACAAGTCGCTCAGGTAGTGCAGCTCATCCAGGATGGCACATCAATGCGAGCTGTGGCAAGAAGGTTTGCTGTGTCTGTCAGCGTAGTGTCCAGAGCATGGAGGCGCTACCAGGAGACAGGCCAGTACATCAGGAGACGTGGAGGAGGCCGTAGGAGGGCAACAACCCAGCAGCAGGACCGCTACCTCCGCCTTTGAGCAGGAGGAGCACTGCCAGAGCCCTGCAAAATGACCTCCACCAGGCCACATGTGCATGTGTCAGCATATGGTCTCACAAGGGCTCTGAGGATCGCAAAATGTTGGTGTGAAATTTTTAACATCTTTTTGATGTGCAGCCTTCAGGACCTCTGTGAAGACCGATTTGCGGCCCGCGGGGGGGAAATGAGTTTGACACCCCTGCTGTAGGGAACGACATGGTGTTAACCGTACTGTTAATCACTGGCTAGATCTGGGCCCACAAAGCGTCTCAGCGTAGGAGTGCAGATCTCGGATCAGTACCTTTTTTAAGATTACAGCGAATAAGATAATATGGAAAGATCCTAGATCAGCGCTCTGAATAATAGACCCTGGTAAATTAAGGGATTTCTGTACCACTGGTTTAGTCCTGTAGGCCTGTGTCTGAGAGGTGTGGGGTTTAACTTCTTATGGCTGAGATCCCGTTAACGAGATCGACTTGACAGTGAAAGTGCAGGGCGCCAAATTCAAACAACAGAAATCTCATAATTAAAATTCCTTAAACATACAAGTATTATACACCATTTTAAACACTTGTTAATCCTAGCACAGTGTCCGATTTCAAAAAGGCTTTACGACGAAAGCACATCATGCGATTATGTTAGGTCAGTGCCTAGTCACAGAAAAACACAGCCATTTTTCCAGCCAAAGAGAGGAGTCACAAAAAGCAGAAATAGAGAAAATTAATCACTAACCTTTCATCTTCATCAGATGACACTCATAGTACTTCATGTTACACAATACATGTATATTTTGTTCGATAAAGTTTAGACAAGGATGTTGGGCAGACTTTCTCCCCCACCTACGCTCTCTGACTGTAGAAAATGATGTTGGGCAGACTTCCCCTTACGCTCTCTGACTGTAGTAAAGGATGTTGGGCAGACTTTCCCCCTACGCTCTCTGACTGTAGAACAGGATGTTGGGCAGACTTTCCCCCCTACGCTCTCTGACTGTAGAAAATGATGTTGGGCAGACTTTCCCCCTACGCTCTCTGACTGTAGAACATGATGTTGGGCAGACTTTCCCCCTACGCTCTCTGACTGTAGAACATGATGTTGGGCAGACTTTCCCCCTACGCTCTCTGACTGTAGAACATGATGTTGGGCAGACTTTCCCCCTACGCTCTCTGACTGTAGAAAATGATGTTGGGCAGACTTTCCCCCTACGCTCTCTGACTGTAGAACATGATGTTGGGCAGACTTTCCCCCTACGCTCTCTGACTGTAGTAAATGATGTTGGGCAGACTTTCCCCCTACGCTCTCTGACTGTAGAACATGATGTTGGGCAGACTTTCCCCCCTACGCTCTCTGACTGTAGAAAATGATGTTGGGCAGACTTCCCCTTACGCTCTCTGACTGTAGTAAAGGATGTTGGGCAGACTTTCCCCCTACGCTCTCTGACTGTAGTAAATGATGTTGGGCAGACTTTCCCCCCTACGCTCTCTGACTGTAGTAAAGGATGTTGGGGAGACTTTCCCCCCTACGCTCTCTGACTGTAGTAAATGATGTTGGGCAGACTTTCCCCCCTACGCTCTCTGACTGTAGTAAAGGATGTTGGGCAGACTTTCCCCCTACGCTCTCTGACTGTAGTAAAGGATGTTGGGGGGACTTTCCCCCCTACACTCTCTGACTGTAGACATGATGTTGGGCAGACTTCCCCCTACGCTCTCTGACTGTAGTAAAGGATGTTGGGCAGACTTCCCCCCTACGCTCTCTGACTGTAGTAAAGGATGTTGGGCAGACTTCCCCCCCTACGCTCTCTGACTGTAGTAAAGGATGTTGGGCAGACTTCCCCCCTACGCTCTCTGACTGTAGTAAAGGATGTTGGGCAGACTTCCCCCCTACGCTCTCTGACTGTAGAACAGGATGTTGGGCAGACTTTACCCTTACGCTCTCTGACTGTAGTAAAGGATGTTGGGCAGACTTCCCCCTTACGCTCTCTGACTGTAGTAAAGGATGTTGGGCAGACTTCCCCCTTACGCTCTCTGACTGTAGTAAAGGATGTTGGGCAGACTTTCCCCTTACGCTCTCTGACTGTAGAACAGGATGTTGGGCAGACTTTCCCCCCCCCACCCCTACGCTCTCTGACTGTAGAAAAGGATGTTTGGCAGACTTTCCCCTTACGCTCTCTGACTGTAGTAAAGGATGTTGGGCAGACTTCCCCCCCCTACGCTCTCTGACTGTAGAACAGGATGTTGGGCAGACTTTCCCCCTACGCTCTCTGACTGTAGTAAAGGATGTTGGGCAGACTTTCCCCCCTACGCTCTCTGACTGTAGTAAAGGATGTTGGGCAGACTTTCCCCCCTACGCTCTCTGACTGTAGTAAAGGATGTTGGGCAGACTTCCCCCTACGCTCTCTGACTGTAGAACATGATGTTGGGCAGACTTTCCCCCTACGCTCTCTGACTGTAGTAAAGGATGTTGGGCAGACTTCCCCTTACGCTCTCTGACTGTAGTAAAGGATGTTGGGCAGACTTCCCCCCTACGCTCTCTGACTGTAGTAAAGGATGTTGGGCAGACTTCCCCCTACGCTCTCTGACTGTAGTAAATGATGTTGGGCAGACTTCCCCCCTACGCTCTCTGACTGTAGAACAGGATGTTGGGCAGACTTTACCCTTACGCTCTCTGACTGTAGTAAAGGATGTTGGGCAGACTTTCCCCTTACGCTCTCTGACTGTAGTAAAGGATGTTGGGCAGACTTTCCCCTTACGCTCTCTGACTGTAGAACAGGATGTTGGGCAGACTTTCCCCTTACGCTCTCTGACTGTAGAACATGATGTTGGGCAGACTTCCCCTTACGCTCTCTGACTGTAGTAAAGGATGTTGGGCAGACTTTCCCCTACGCTCTCTGACTGTAGTAAAGGATGTTGGGCAGACTTTCCCCTACGCTCTCTGACTGTAGTAAAGGATGTTGGGCAGACTTTCCCCTACGCTCTCTGACTGTAGTAAAGGATGTTGGGCAGACTTTCCCCCCTACGCTCTCTGACTGTAGAACATGATGTTGGGCAGACTTTCCCCCTACGCTCTCTGACTGTAGTAAAGGATGTTGGGCAGACTTTCCCCCCTACGCTCTCTGACTGTAGTAAAGGATGTTGGGCAGACTTCCCCCCCTACGCTCTCTGACTGTAGTAAAGGATGTTGGGCAGACTTTCCCCTTACGCTCTCTGACTGTAGTAAAGGATGTTGGGCAGACTTTCCCCCTACGCTCTCTGACTGTAGTAAAGGATGTTGGGCAGACTTTCCCCCTACGCTCTCTGACTGTAGTAAAGGATGTTGGGCAGACTTCCCCCCCTACGCTCTCTGACTGTAGTAAAGGATGTTGGGCAGACTTTCCCCCCTACGCTCTCTGACTGTAGTAAAGGATGTTGGGCAGACTTCCCCTTACGCTCTCTGACTGTAGAACAGGATGTTGGGCAGACTTTCCCCCCTACGCTCTCTGACTGTAGAACAGGATGTTGGGCAGACTTTCTCCCCCCCTACGCTCTCTGACTGTAGTAAATGATGTTGGGCAGACTTTCCCCTTACGCTCTCTGACTGTAGTAAATGATGTTGGGCAGACTTTCCCCCTACGCTCTCTGACTGTAGAACAGGATGTTGGGCAGACTTCCCCTTACGCTCTCTGACTGTAGAAAATGATGTTGGGCAGACTTCCCCCTACGCTCTCTGACTGTAGAACATGATGTTGGGCAGACTTTCCCCCCCTACGCTCTCTGACTGTAGAAAATGATGTTGGGCAGACTTCCCCCTACGCTCTCTGACTGTAGTAAAGGATGTTGGGCAGACTTTCCCCCCTACGCTCTCTGACTGTAGACAAGGATGTCGTCTACGCAGCTCTTATCTTTGTACATATTTGCTTTGTCATCTTGTTGGCAGCTGCTTCTTCTGTATTTATATCAGCCTTCTGGAAAGGTTTTTTAAATGTCTGTCCATGTGAGAGAGGGGGTGAGAGAGACCCAGACAGATTGAATGTGCTTACCAAATGGCTCCCCTTTTTCAAATCAAATCAAAATGTTCTTTGTCACAAACCCATGGTTAGCAGATGTTAATGCGAGTGTAGCGAAATGCTTGTGCTTCTAGTTCCTACAATGCAGTAATAACCAACGAGTAATCTAACCTAACAATTCCACAACTTCTACCTTATACACACACAAGTGTAAAGGAATGAATAAAAATATGTACATAAAGATATATGGATGAGTGACGGCCGAACGGCATAGGCAAGATGCAGTAGATGATATAGAGTACAGTATATACATATGAGATGAGTAATGTAGGGTATGTAAACATTATATAAAGTGGATTTGTTTAAAGTGACTAGTGATACATTTATTACATCCAATTTTTAATTATTAAAGTGGCTAGAGATTTGAGTCTGTATGTTGGCAGCAGCGACTCAGTGTTAGTGATGGCTGTTTAACAGTCTGATGGCCTTTAGATATAAGCTGTCTCTCGGTCCCTGCTTTGATGCACCTGTACTGACCTCGCCTTCTGGATGATAGCGGGGTGAACAAGCAGTGGCTCGGGTGGTTGTTGTCCTTGATGAACTTTATGGCCTTCCTGTGACATCGGGTGGTGTAGGTGTCCTGGAGGGCAGGTAGTTTGCCCCCGGTGATGCGTCGTGCAGACCGCACTACCCTCTGGAGAGCTTTACGGTTGTGGGCGAAGCAGTTGCCGAACCAGGCGGTGATACAGCCCAACAGGATGCCCTCGATTGTGCATCTGAAGAAGTTTGTGAGTGCTTTTGGTGACAAGCCAAATTTCTTCAGCCTCCTGAGGTTGAAGAGGCGCTGCTGCGTGTTCTTCACCACGCTGTCTGTGTGGGTGGACCAATTCAGTTTGTCCGTGATGTGTACGCCGAGGAACTTAAAACTTTACACCCTCTCCACTACTGACCCGTCGATGTGGATAGGGGGGTGCTCCCTCTGCTGTTTCCTGAAGTCCACGATCATCTCCTTTGTTTTGTTGATGTTGAGTGTGAGGTTATTTTCCTGACACCACACTCCGAGGGCCCTCACCTCCTCGCTGTAGGCCGTCTCGTTGTTGTTGATAATCAAGCCTACCACTGTAGTGTCGTCTGCAAACTTGATGATTGAGTTGGAGGCGTGCTTGGCCACGCAGTCATGGGTCAACAGGGAGTACTGGAGAGGGCTGAGAACACACCCTTGTGGGGCCCCAGTGTTGAGGATCAGCGGAGTGGAGATGTTGTTACCTACCCTCACCACCTGGGGGCGGCCCGTCAGGAAGTCCAGGACCCAGTTGCCCTAGTGTTGTCATAGCCAGGACTGATCTGTCCGTGACAGAGGGGAGCCTGGGCTCTCCGGGACACACTCCTCACCATGTCATCCAGGTCGGACGCGATCCCCTCCTACTCCTCCGACTGCCCCACCTCCACTCCTCCCCATCTCCTCACCGCCACTGCCCCACCTCCACTCCTCCTCACCTCCACTCCTCCCCACTGCCCCACCTCCTCACCACTCCTCCCCACGGCCACTCCTCCCCACTGCCCCACCTCCTCACCACTCCTCCCCACGGCCACTCCTCCACTCCTCCCCACTGCCCCACCTCCTCACTGCCCCACCTCCTCACCACTCCTAACCACGGCCACTCCTCCACTCCTCCCCACTGCCTCACCTCCACTCCTCCCCACTGCCCCACCTCCTCACCACTCCTCCCCACGGCCACTCCTCCCCACCTCCACTCCTCCCCACTGCCCCACCTCCTCACCACTCCTCCCCACGGCCACTCCTCCTCACCACTCCTCCCCACGGCCACTCCTCCACTCCTCCCCACTGCCCCACCTCCTCACCACTCCTCCCCACTGCCCCACCTCCTCACCACTCCTCCCCACGGCCACTCCTCCACTCCTCCCCACCTCCACTCCTCCCCACTGCCCCACCTCCCCACCTCCACTCCTCCCCACTTCCCCACCTCCACTCCTCCCCACTGCCCCACCTCCTCACCACTCCTCCCCACGGCCACTCCTCCTCACCACTCCTCCTCACCACTCCTCCTCACCACTCCTCCCCACGGCCACTCCTCCCCACGGCCACTCCTCCCCACGGCCACTCCTCCTCACCACTCCTCCTCACCACTCCTCCTCACCACTCCTCCTCACCACTCCTCCTCACCACTCCTCCCCACGGCCACTCCTCCCCACGGCCACTCCTCCCCACGGCCACTCCTCCCCACGGCCACTCCTCCCCACGGCCACTCCTCCCCACGGCTACTCCTCCTCACCACTCCTCCCCACGGCCACTCCTCCCCACGGCCACTCCTCCTCACCACTCCTCCCCACGGCCACTCCTCCCCACGGCCACTCCTCCCCACGGCCACTTCTCCCCACCACTCCTCCTCACCACTCCTCCCCACGGCCACTCCTCCCCACGGCCACTCCTCCCCACGGCCACTCCTCCCCACGGCCACTCCTCCCCACGGCCACTCCTCCCCACGGCCACTCCTCCCCACGGCCACTCCTCCCCACGGCCACTCCTCCCCACGGCCACTCCTCCCCACGGCCACTCCTCCCCACGGCCACTCCTCCCCACGGCCACTCCTCCACTCCGCCCCTCCTCCCCACTCCTCCCCACGGCCACTCCTCCCCTGCTCTTCCCACACAAAATTTTAATCACTTCACTTTTTTTTCCCTCCGTTCTCGCACTTTCTCTCTCTCGCTCTCTGTGAAACCAAGGCAATGTTTCCATAGCAATGCTGTCTCTCCAGTGGGTGGATGGAACCTAACACCTTCTAGAAGAGTAGAGTCCGAGGCTCTCCTGTCAGGCACACAGGCAGCAGGCTAAATAGTCCCCAGTTAGCTATCCTTCCCTCCATTGACTCTGTCCTACATATTTGTCATTGTGAGATGTGTTGTGAAAGAGGTGTGTGATCAGTGGTATAAAGAAAGCTGTATTGTGTGTGACTCTACAGGTTCAGGTCCTTTCTGTGTTCAGTTATTACGCTGGCTGTAGGTCTACTGACTGACTGCCTGGACGAGACTTAGTCCTGAACCTTATATCCAGTCAAACTGAGGCTTTTTGGATTCTATCCAGGTCTCTCTTGAAATAAGTATTTTAATCACACGGTAACCCGGTTAAGTAACCAGGTTACACAAGGTAGACAGGTTAAGCAACCAGGTTAAACAAGGTAGCCAGGTTAAGTAACCAGGTTAAACAAGGTAGACAGGTTAAGTAACCAGGTTAAACAAGGTAGACAGGTAAAGTAACCAGGTTAAACAAGGTAGACAGGTTAAGTAACCAGGTTAAACAAGGTAGACAGGTTAAGTAACCAGGTTAAACAAGGTAGCCAGGTTAAGTAACCAGGTTAAACAAGGTAGACAGGTAAAGTAACCAGGTTACACAAGGTAGACAGGTTACACAAGGTAGACAGGTTACACAAGGTAGCCAGGTTACACAAGGTAGCCAGGTTACACAAGGTAGCCAGGTTACACAAGGTAGCCAGGTTACACAAGGTAGCCAGGTTACACAAGGTAGCCAGGTTAAATAAAAATGTATTCTATCATGGCAGTAAGCCAGCATGGGAAAAACACTGCTCTTCTCTACTAGTCCACTTCAGTTGTGGAGTGACTGAAACCAACTTGAGTCAGTCAGACAGAAGCTCTAATTCAAAGATTCAATCGATACTCCCCTGCAGTGAAGGTGTAAGTAAATACAGCAGAGCTGTTGTTTGTGTGACTAATCAAACTCTGAGTGTTTGGTGAACTGGGTTTGTTTTGTTTATATGCAGACGGCAGCAGAATATTCATCAACTCTGAAACTGGCTTGAATTAGAGAGGTAACCAGCAGTGAGCTGGCTTGAATTAGAGAGGTAACCAGCAGTGAGCTGGCTTGAATTAGAGAGGTAACCAACAGTGAGCTGGCTTGAATTGGAGAGGTAACCAACGGTGAGCTGGCTTGAATTAGAGAGGTAACCAGCAGAAAACTGGCTTGAATTGGAGAGGTAACCAGCAGTGAGCTGGCTTGAATTGGAGAGGTAACCAGCAGTGAGCTGGCTTGAATTGGAGAGGTAACCAACGGTGAGCTGGCTTGAATTGGAGAGGTAACCAGCAGTGAGCTGGCTTGAATTAGAGAGGTAACCAGCAGTGAGCTGGCTTGAATTGGAGAGGTAACCAGCAGTGAGCTGGCTTGAATTGGAGAGGTAACCAGCAGTGAGCTGGCTTGAATTAGAGAGGTAACCAACAGTGAGCTGGCTTGAATTAGAGAGGTAACCAACAGTGAGCTGGCTTGAATTAGAGAGGTAACCAACAGTGAGCTGGCTTGAATTAGAGAGGTAACCAACAGTGAGCTGGCTTGAATTAGAGAGGTAACCAACAGTGAGCTGGCTTGAATTAGAGAGGTAACCAACAGTGAGCTGGCTTGAATTAGAGAGGTAACCAACAGTGAGCTGGCTTGAATTAGAGAGGTAACCAACAGTGAGCTGGCTTGAATTAGAGAGGTAACCAGCAGTGAGCTGGCTTGAATTAGAGAGGTAACCAGCAGTGAGCTGGCTTGAATTAGAGAGGTAACCAGCGGTGAGCTGGCTTGAATTAGAGAGGTAACCAGCGGTGAGCTGGCTTGAATTAGAGAGGTAACCAGCGGTGAGCTGCCTTGAATTGGAGAGGTAACCAGCGGTGAGCTGGCTTGAATTGGAGAGGTAACCAACGGTGAGCTGGCTTGAATTGGAGAGGTAACCAACGGTGAGCTGGCTTGAATTAGAGAGGTAACCAACGGTGAGCTGGCTTGAATTAGAGAGGTAACCAACGGTGAGCTGGCTTGAATTGGAGAGGTAACCAACGGTGAGCTGGCTTGAATTGGAGAGGTAACCAACGGTGAGCTGGCTTGAATT